>NC_055957.1:17366463-17483963 GCF_018492685.1 Alosa sapidissima
TCACAGACGAGATGCTCGTTTAGGAGAGTTTCAATTGCACGGGAGGGAGGGGGAGGAAGTAGCGAGGTAGCTCTCTGTTTTGTTCGAATGTCAACAGAAGTGACGTTACCCAGCAACGCTTAGAGCACCTTTAACGTGATTTAGTAAAATGCTGCCAGTCTTTCATAAGACAAGCTGGAAGAACTTGTGGAGGTCACATTGGACACCTGAGACGCAGTACTTACTCTGAGGAGTCGTGGGCCCAGACAAACTCCTGTGCTGACCCGAAGCTCTTGTTCCTCAGAGCCATGGCTGTGTAGATGATGTACTCTCCGTCTCCACACACCACAACAAACCTGAGGACACACACAGGCCAGAGGAGGGGTCACACCCACTATGCTACACCAGGGCCATGAGAGCAGAGGGGTGCGTTCAAATGTGCAAGCATAGGCCAAAGTTTACAGCAACCGTTTTCTGCTCGTTTTTTAGTTCACCACAAACGTTTACGAACACTTTTGCAAATCAGCTGAGGAGGTAGCTCTCCATGAACATACAGGAGTGCTGGAAAAAGGTTTACCGTGATGGAATGTTTTCACAAAAATGGTTCAAATTTAACAGTTCAAAGAAAACTTGTTTGCCATGAATGTTTACGTCTGTTCAAAGAATTTGAACGCACTGCAGGAACATCTTATCTCACTCATATACAAAATTATGAAGTAATTTTTTAGTAATGGCAATGTATCTGAATGGTGACTAATGAAATGGCAGATGCTAGTTGTGTGGTTCCCATGAACTCGCCTGCCGTTGGGGTTGTGCTGGATGGTCTGAGGGTAGATCTCACAGCTGCCCATGTCTTTGACAGCCAGAGGAAGTCTCTCGCCGTCCTTAATCTCCGTGTCCCCCATGGCCTTCAGGTTGGCCTGCTGCACCTCCGAGTGTTTGGCCCAGATAATCTTTCCATTGGTGTCCATGGACATGGCTGGCTCCTCACGACCCAGCTAGATCAAACCAAAAGACAAGAGAAGACCCATAAGCCCAGTGCAATTTCAGTTCTCCAGAAAACAATGCAGAAACAAGAAAATGACTGAAAATGATGAACATGTAAGAAAGGCAGCTATTGTGTTATTTTATATTTCTGAAATGCATGACACCTCATAGCCTTAAAAATCACATGTATACTATACAGCTATACAGATCACACATGTATACTATACAGCCATAATTGACATAATGGCACTACTTCTAGATCTACAAGTTGTTTAACTCTAAGCTGGCTACTTGTGTACATACTGTAGAAAGTTTACTGCCATCTCTGAAGGGTCAAGTTAGGTGTCTGACATTGTCAACAAATGCAACTGCCGGACATTACCTTGATGATGATGCTGCCTTCATCATAGCCCAAGGCCACGTTGTTGGAGCCACGCAGGCCGCACACGCACCACACACGCTCCATGCCATAGTTCAGCGTGCTCTCCAGGCGGTACGTACTGGAATGCCAGATACGCACCGTGCCTTTGGGGGAAGAGACGAGACCACACAGATATCAGGTCAGCACCAAGGGGACAAGTTTTTTGTGTGACAATGTGAGAGAGACAGACAGACAGACAGAGAGAGAGAGAGACAGAGAGAGACAGAGAGAAAGACAGAGAGAGAGAGAGAGGACTGTGTGTGTGTGTGTTGATTGGACCATAAACGGCCACAGCAACTTTTCTATTATTGTGTTACATGTTCCAAATGTAAAGCACTTTGAGCTGCATTCTGTGTATGAAAGGTGCAATACAAAGGTGCTATACAAATATTAAATTATTATTATTATTTATGTGTGCGTGAGAGAGAGAGAGAGAGAGAGAGAGAGAGAGAGAGAGAGAGAGAGAGAGAGAAAAAAAACACACCATCCTCTGAGCCTGTGATGATGATGGGCAGCTCTGGGTGGAAGCTCACACAGGACACGTTCTGAGCATGGCCCTCCAAAGTCTGCACACAGGTCTTATTCTGTGGAGAGAGAGGAGGCAGGAGGGGGGCATTTTAATACATGCAAGAGAGAGAAATTCAGTCTGACCATTTGACCTGATGAAGGCAGGACACCTCACCTGGTAGTCCCAGATCTTCACCAGTCTGTCGTCTGCCCCTGATATCAGGTAGGGCTTGTCTCCTCCGCTGTAGTAGTCTATGCAGTTCACTCCTTTCTCGTGGCCCTCCAGCGTGAAGTTAGGGGAGTTGGAGCCCAGCTGCCATACCTTCAACACATGAGACAGGCAGACACTGAGCACCCCTTACAAACTCAACCACTCATCCTGCAACATCACCGATTGCAAGAGAAAGAAATAGAGACATGTTGTTTTTCTTTGTTTGTTTTTTGCATCCACACATTTCACCTCTCAGTCCATATCGCACTCATGCACTTTGCTGGCATACTGACTCCATATACTGACATGGACATTTTCGCTCGTTTTGAATAGTTTTTGTAAAATAAATAAGTAAAAGTTGTCCCTTCTATACTTGTCCTCCTGTGATCTGGTTATGGCCTTTGAGCCAGGCCGTAACATGCACAGACACACAGGTTCGCATTACTTTCATAATACACACGCAAATATACTGTACGCACTTGAATAAAATAGGATGTGTAACTGACATATAGTCCAGCAGAAACACACACACAAACACACACAAAGTAAGTTCTGAAGTGCTGGGCTGGCATGCTGCTCCTTCATGAAGTACCTTAATGGTTCTATCCAGGGAAGCACTGGCAAACTGGTTGTTGTCTTTCGGGTTGATGACGATCTGCATGACGTAATGTGTGTGGCCCTCAAACACCTGACTGCACGTCCACTTCTTATCCCAGTCCCAGAGCTTGATGAGCATGTCATCTTGAGATGCGGAGAGGAGAAAAACAGAATTAAGGGCAGCCTTAAAAATCTGCAAAACTTCTGATAAAAGAGGCTAATGACAGCAGTTAACAGCACGTCTGATTTCTGATGTTGCTTTCTTTTGTACCTACCGCTGCTAGTGAGGATGTAAGGCTGTGTGGGGTGGACAGCGATGCAGCGGATGTAGTCAGAGTGTGCCTCAAACATGTGAACACGCTCCAGTGTGTTGTAGTTAAATACACGAATTTGCATGTCATCCTAAAAAACAAACCCAACAATAACAATGAGAAACCACACAAAAAAAAATAACTCAAAATGTAATGAGCATAACCACAAAGAAAACAACTTACTGCCCCAGTAATGACCCAGTTTTTCCTGGCAACAAACTTGGATGCTCGCACAGGTAAATCACAGACCTCAAAGGTCTTCACCAGGGTCTGGAAAACAGGTGCCACACACATTAAATACATAGGTAGCAACTATTAAATGGAGTGCAGGGAATGGGTGGACGGGAGTACAGAACTCACTTGTGTTTCGTGGTTCCAGACGCACACGCTGCCATTGTAAAGGCTCGCCAACATCCATGGTTCAGTCGGGTGTAGGTCAACGCTCTTGACGCGGTCTGACCGGGCCGTTAGCTTGCGCTTGATGTCCAGCCGGAGAGGCTAGAAAACAGGCAGACTTTACTCAATATAATAATCACACATATGACAGTAACAGCATCAAAGTGCATCGTATAAGCGTACTAGAAGCCTGTGATTTAATCGCGGATACATAGGCTAAATGATATTTCTAATGGGCAAATATTGGAAAACAGTTGTGTTTGTGTTTTAAGACAAATCATAGCAATGAAATATTGCATTATAACAGTGAAACATTGCATTATTTCACCCAAACATGCCAGAACTATACAGACGAAGGGACACGATCACTATCACAAACGTAATGATACTATTTGCCACCGTGGTAAAAAGCGAGTCACTGCGTTTATGAAATACACTGGCTAACTGACGTGTCGCCAGCTAGCAATACTACTGACTTTAACGTTACTCTGCCAATTGAGATATTTGTGGAGGCTGCAAACATCCAATGATTAAACGAAACTCACTTGACTTTATAGGAGATTTCAGGGAAATGTTCATGTGGTTAAGACA
Organism: Alosa sapidissima; assembly: GCF_018492685.1. Classification (NCBI taxonomy): domain Eukaryota; kingdom Metazoa; phylum Chordata; class Actinopteri; order Clupeiformes; family Clupeidae; genus Alosa; species Alosa sapidissima. The sequence continues at coordinate 17,370,464 of NC_055957.1, forward strand.
AGGGCAATTAGCGAAAAGTTAGAAGAAACAGGCTAGTGAACCTTTAAACCTTCGTTAGCTAAAATGAGAACACTAGCAAGCAACCTAGTTGACAATACAGAACGTAGCCAGCTAATGTTTTGGCATTGATCAAGGTTAACAAATGTACTATTGCTGCAGAAAACATTCTGAGTTTGATATTACAAAATCCAACTTTTTTTTACCAAGTCGGAAATCATAGTTTCAGAACAGCAAAGTGCGGCTAAGTTGGTCTGCTAGCTAGCTAGGGTCTTCAACGTAAGCCAGGGTTAGCCCAATCAAATGACATGAGCTAACTTAGCTAACATGGCAAACCTTTACACATCATCGGGGAGTCAACAATGTCAAGTCTTTGCATATTATACATATAATCTAAAGCAGTATTGTCTTGTCTTACCATGATTCCTTTGCAATGCTCGTCTCCTTTCAGTCAAAATGGTGTATAATCACATTCGTCTGCTTTCGGCAGTCGTACCCCCGATTTTTTCCAATGGACAACTAAATGTGACGTGGAACTTCCTGAAACCAGCTAGGAAGTGGTGACGTGCCATAGGATTGAATACTTCTATGGTAGTAGGCCTAAAGCAGCCTAAAATGTCTCTGGTAGGGGCCACTGACCATGGAGGTTAGAAACTGATTCATGGTGCCAATAAAACTCTCAACGATGATATTTATTCTTTGGTAGTAGAAAAAAAACAGGCTAAATCTACTGTCGTTTGCAAGAGGAGAAGACAATTTGACTTCATTTGAAAAACTGTAGACCTGTCACACAAAATGTTTCACTTAAATAAAGCCCATTGGTTATCAGCATACAGATATCTTATAGGTTAAATAAATACCTAAAGGCTACACATTAATTCGCATAAAACATGTACTTTTTTTCTAAATCAGTGCCTAGGGGGGTTTGCTTGCATGTAACCAAAAAAAGCCATAATTGAAAGATGTCTGTGGATGAGTTTATCACAGTTATAAAGGGGCTTAAGTTTGATAAAACAATATGTATGAATGACTTCAGACCACTCTGAGGTGCAATATGTAGTCTACAGGAGTAATATTAGGCCTATGCAATTAGACATGTAGGGTGAAGTCAGGTAATTTGGGACACTTTTTGGTAGATCACAAAAAACCTTACAATTCAGAAGAGTACTAGGTGATACCTTTTTAACTTTATATGAGTATCTGCTATATTTCTATAAAGAAAATATGCTGTCAAATGAAATATTTTTTTAGCTTTGGGCCGTCAAAGACATTAAGGCACCCTGCCTCACTCTGATGGCATGTTCAGGTAAAATGGGACAGCCAGTTATGGCAATTTTAGCAGATTTTTTAGGTTTTATGTTCATCAAGGTTTTAGCTGCAGTGCCCTTATCACCATCAACAAAAATCATCATGCCAGGTGATTTTCTTGCAAGTTCTGGGTCCAGTGGTTCTTTGAATTGTAACCCCACCTATCCTTGTTATTTCAGACCAATCAAAATTATTGTTTCTAATAAAGAACATTTGTAGTTACCATATAATAACAACTTTGTTGTCTAATATTTAAAAAGCCCAAGATGTAAAACCATATTTGCCATTTTATCTGATGTCCCAATTTACCTGACTTGACCCTAGGCTAGTCATTAATGCATTCATTCATCCATCATATTAATTTAACATCATTGTCATGCAAGTGTTTGGATGTTATTACAACATTACTGTAAATAAATGTTAAATAGATTTGTTGCCAGCTTTCATGATACTCAAAAAAAGAAGCTGAATGAGCTGAGAAGATGCTGTGAACTTCATTAAGTTGAGCTTCCGTGCCTACGAGATACATAACATCAAAGATCCGCTTTAACCCTCTCTGATAACATGTTTCAGTGTTCACATCTGAGCTGAAATGTTATACTTGTAAAAATGTAGTGGTTTGGAAAACCACTTTTTCAAACAGATTGCCAAAGCCTACACACGTTATTGTTGTAGCACAAGTGAACTATTTAATTTTTTTACAAAAAAACTTTCCCATAGAAAAATTATTTGGTTTTGCTGCCTATTTCATATTGCGGTGGCATTACTGTACTGTCAAAGTTGTGACCTCATTATTTTCTATTTCCAGGCCAAACAGATAACATGCTAATATTCACATATACACTCATGAACTTATAAAGGTGATTTGAGCACTGTCTAACTGACTAGATTAGAGTCTAGTGTATGATTGCACACAGTACAACACATTACATACACATTTACATGTAACTTGCAATTACAAAATTAAGGCACCGATGTGAATTCAGTCCTAAACTTGCAACTTGCAAAGATCTAAGTCTCTGAGATTGGGTTGTTCCACAGGTGATGTGATTTAGTGACTAGTATGTTAACTAGAGTATGTAAACACATATGACAGGTGAATAAATGGGCTCCATGGCTTTTTCTGTGAGGATAATGAAGGAACAGGGCTCTTAGTCTGAGTTAACGATTGACATTTCTCTTCATGTTCATGTTCAAATGATTTGGTCTTGGTTTTATTTTGCAGTCTGGTTCTTGAGCGAACACTGAATTACACAAAGTAACATCAACAGTTCATTTGGTGGCCATGGCGACACCCTTCTTCAGCCAAGTATTGTTGCCCAGGAGAGAAAGCATGAAGCGAGCGACGTCACCCCTGGCAACAGACTGTCCGCTGACATCAGGGACAGAGTACCCTTCATGAGTCACAATCTCTTTGTCTGTGGAGACAATAACAAAAACCTTAACATTTCATGACTGGTTATCAGATACAGGCAGAAAATGGATATAGGCAAAGACCAGTAAAGGAGTAAATGGAGAAACAGGAATAAATATGGGAAATAACGATCAAATAAATAGGCACACAAAACGACCAGGACAAACAGAAACAATTAACATAACAATTGGAGAATCAGAATATGCAGCTACATACAGTTTTAATTGCTAAGTGATCACACAATGAATTTGTTCCTGTTGTTGGTGCCACTATGATTATAATATAATATAGACAGAAGACTATAAATAGACAATGTACTGCAGGTCACACCAATTCTGTTTTATGTCATACTGTAGCATAAAGCATAATAAGGTTTCCAGAGCATTTTTGCAGAAATCAGATATAGATTTTTTTTCTCTCTCATTTTAAACTATCCATGCATTTCAGCACTGGGAAACACGTCATGTTTGCCACAGAGGATTCCAGACAATGAGGGTGATGTTCAGATGTCACGAAGGCAGAGCAACTGCAGCGTCACACTTGAAATGGCAGTTGCCTCGCTCCCGCAAGTTTTCAAAGGAGCAGTCAGTGATTGCATGTGATTTCAAGCCCATAATATTTTTGGTCACATTCAGAAATCACGCTAGCTGTCCAGTCTGTGAGAACACTGTAAAAACGCTCTCAGTAGGCAGCCCAGGCTTCGAAAACTGGAAACAAGCAAAGTGGGGGCGGCCTGCTCCCCCAAACGAAAAACGAAACCTTGTGTGGAGTTGGAGTTGTATGGAGGGGTGAGCTACCTCTCTGGTGTCTTTCTTTTGGTCCTGGGTTAAAATATAGTGTATAGTGTCTGGCATGTACCATGTTAAATCAGCACTGTGAGCACTATTAAAGCAGGGGGGTCAAACATAAGGCCCGGGGGCCAGATCAGGCCCGCCAGCAGGTTTCATACCCTGATGTTTTGGGTAGGAAAGGAAAATTAGAAAAAAAAGATATTCACATCCAGTTGTCTTCAACAATGTGTTATAAGCAAGATATGATAAATTGATTAAACCTAGCACTACAAACCATCCCCAGGAAGGAAGAAGCAGAAAACTAACATGGAAGTAGGGCATTTTTAAGAGAGAAAGAGCAGTATATGACAGCAGTACATTATTGTGCTTATTTGCTCATAAGTGATATAATCAAAGAACACTCTGATACCCATGCAGAAAAATGATAATGACCATGACAATGACGGACCCCACGAGATCTCATTCCAACAACTACCTAATGAGTTTGACACCCCTGTTAAAGGAAAAAGTCTGAAGATGATGACCTCTGCTGGTGAATCAGTGAGGTGCTGTTTGCAGATATAATGGCTCTTTGGGTCAAAGTCCTTAAACATAGTTTTTCGGCCAACAGAGAACTGGTCTTCAACCGGTATCATTAAGAATTCTTCGAACCTTGGTGCTATCGTGAACCAGTCAACATTTCTACCAGTTTAGAACCGAGGATGTGTTATCAACAGAGGGTGTTGTATGTATAACTGAATTGTATAATGTCATGCCCTCTCAAGTTAATTTTTTTATTTTTTGGTGACAGCTTCAAATTAATTTTCAGGTTCCTGACCAATTTATTTTTGCCCAGAATGTTCCTAACGGTTCTAAATCTGGAGCAAGAACCAGAACGAAGCTGGTAATCTGTTGGTGGAAAAGGCCTTGGAAATAAAGTCTCTGAGTCAAATGAATCTTTTCTCTCTGCCTTGTGTCTCAATATGATCATGGTCAAGGTCAAGGTAAACTCTATTATCCACAAGTAGCAAATCCATGTGGTCACCGTTACACGCTCCATTGTTATACAGCCTACTGCATTACAATAAAAACATAAATACAAAAAATTAAAACATTTAAACATTAAAACATAAAAGGACAAGGCAAAGACAGACAAAGCAGAAAACATTGAAGAAACATGACAAGCATGTGTGAATAAGTAAACTAGTAAAGTGCTGATATATACAGTATGCTCATAGTTTAAAATGCCAAAGAGTTTTTAAGTCTATTGTTGTACAGTCTTGAATTTCCCCTGGGGATCAATAAAGTATCTATCTATTATCTATCTGTCTAATTGCTGTAGGCACAAACGGCTTGCTGTACCTTGTGGTCCTAATTTTCCTTTGCAGGAGTCTGCCACTTGCCCTGTTGTTTATTAAGCAATTCTAATGAAGAAGGTGGGTTGAATCCTTTAGAATTTGTTCTGTCTTTTTTAGACTAAGGTCATTGTACAATTGAGCTACAGCTACCTGATCAACTCCAATGATCCTACTGGCTGTTTTGACTATTCGTTGCAGTTTATTTTGGTCCTTAATATACATGTTACCAAAGGTACAAATAAGGCCAAATGATAAGACACTCTGCAATAGAGCTTTGTAAAACATCTGAACAACTAAAGAATACAGCTGTCTATTCTAAAATGATTTCCTTAGAAAAAACATCCTCTTCTGCAACTTTTAGGACTTGCACTGTATTTTGTGCACATTCGTTAAATGTCAGTTTATTGTCTATTTCAACACCCAAATATGTGTATGTTGTGACCCGCTTGACCATATTTGAGGGTGGAACTTTAATTCCCTTTTTATTAAAGTCTATGGTCATCTCCTTTGTTTTCTTCACATTAACCACAAGGAAATTGTTTGTACACCATTTAATAAAACCCTGCACCTCCCTCTCAAAGCCCTGATGCAGTATTAGACTTTACAAAACCCACTAATGCTGTATCATCAGCGTATTTAAAATAAGTGTGGTCTGAGGAGGTTGCTTGACAGTTATAAGGTGTATAAGGTGTATAGAAGAGGGGACAGAACGCACCCTTGTGGTGCCCCTGTGTTTATGGCTTTTAACAATGAGACATGAGTTGAATTTGACTTGTTGACTACGGTCGTCAGAAAGTCAAGAATCCATAAAACTAATCTTGGGTTAACCCCAAGGTGTACCAATTGTTTTACCATCGGGTGGGGTTGGATTGTGTTGAAGGCACTGCTGAGAACACAATCTTGACAAGACTCTTTGCCTGTTCAAAGTGCTCATATATGTTGTCAGTGCATCTTTAACCCCTCTCTCCGCACAATATGAAAATTGGTTTGGGTCTAAGGATGGTGTGACCTCACATAAAAGCTGTTTCAGGATTATTTTTTCAAAACATTTCATTGCTGTAGATGTTAGGGCAACAGGGCGCAGGTCATTAAGTTCCCTATAGGTTTTGTAGCGACTTGTATCCAAAAAGCCAATTAGTCGCTGAGAGGCTAAGGTATGGGTGTAGCTGATTGTATGACGCGCTGTACCAAACAAAATATCCGCTGAGATCCAGATGCGTTTGACGGGTTTATTGAAAAAGATAGTCCAACTTAATCCAGTAATCCAGTAATAATAACGTGCTCAAAGTAAAAAGAAAATGTAGGCTAAACAGAGTTCAACAGCGGAGCAGCGTGACAGCGGTCAACAAGAAATACGGCCTCCCCGTCACTCACCCTCTCTCTAGTTAGGCTACTTCCGCCCGTGCCTGTGCACCTGCCATTAAATTAATTAAATGCTACCGCCCCCAATTACGGTGATATGCAAATTAAACAACAAAAGTAACAAAATATAATAACCCAAGTAACCCAAATATAAACCATTAAACTATATTACTTAACATTACATAATAATCAGATTGTATATAATAATAATAATAATAATAATAATAATAATAAACACCTTCATGGCTCCTACAGGTTTATTGTTTTTGGGTACGGGCACGATCAGAGATTTTTATTGATTAGAAGCATGCTAATGAGTAGTCAGTCCTTGGTTACTAAGTCGGCTTATGATTAGTTATCATTCAAGGAGCACACATTTTGGTATGTGGTAGGTACTCCATAGGTGTTCTTCTCAGGTTCCATATATGGACGTCCAGATAGTCACTACATGTTTCATACTGATCTGCACTCTACGTGTTATTATTTTTATGACAAGCCCTTTTTGTTAGAGAGGGGATAGTTAGTTAGTATCCATTGCCCAACTTCCTCCTGTGTCAGTCAAAGGAGTTTCTAAGTATCAAGATCTTTGTTTAGTCTTCTGTAGTCCCATGAACCACTATTACTATGTGGCTTTGTTCTATTTTCCACATAGACAATGCTATCTGACTCTGAGAGGCCAAGTCTTTGACAGACTTTGACAAACAATTGTCCAATTACTACTCCTCATGGCTCCCTATCTCTGTGTGGTTGCAGACAGCCAAACAGCTGCAAGCTGGCTATTTGTTTAAGACAGTGTCCTGAGGTGTCTCCAGTGGGTGTTCTGCTCGTCGAAATGAATTCCTTCATTTCTGTAACACATCCTTCACTTATTGACCATCTGTTCTAGAATCCCTTCTTATTGGTTTTCTCTTATTGGTTTTCTGGATGGTAGTTGAACAAGATAATTATAGGGTCGGAGTAGGCTTCACTCACTCTCTTTTTTGTTTTTAAGAGTGCTAGGCCAAATTTAGAAAAGAAGAAAGTGCTGCACTTTGCATACATACATTTTGTTTTTATTGCACATGCAATAAAAAAAATGTTGCATGCAAAGTGTGGCCTTTTCTAGTTGAATGAGATACCAATCAAAGAAGGATTATTTCCTTTTCTTGTGGCATGATAATTTCGTATCACAGTCAAAAGTACCACTCATGCCAAAGTCGTGTTTGCATTTCAGGGTGGCACAAAATCCTCTCCATAGCATCCTGACTCTCTGGTGAAGTTATTTATAGCTCATATCTCTACCCAGTCTTCCCTAATCTGGAATATTTGCTTCTTCCATCCTAAATTGAACTAGGCAGTGCTTTTTGTACTCTTTATAAAATAAAGAAATGGGGGCAGCCGTGGCCTACTGGTTAGCACTTCGGACTTGTTACCGGAGGGTTGCCGGTTCGAACTCCGACCAGTAGGCACGGCTGAAGTGCCCTTGAGCAAGGCACCTAACCCCTCACTGCTCCCCGAGTGCCGCTGTTGTTGCAGGCAGCTCACTGCGCCGGGATTAGTGTGTGCTTCACCTCACTGTGTGCTGAGTGTCAAAAGAGTATATATACTTATATACTTATACTTAAATGTTCAAAACTCAGTCTGTAGGCACTAAAATAATGCATATAATTTTGGTGGGGAAAGAAATAACATCATATGATGCTGACAGAGTCAAACATTAATGTAGGTGATTACATGTAAACTGAAAGTTACATTAATGTAGGTGATTACATGTAAACTGAAGTTGAACTAACTATTTTTTTTGTCTTGGATTGAGAAAACTGGGGCCGTATTCACAAAGCCTTTCATCTTACCACTAGAGTACTAAATCGGACTAAAATATTTTAGCTAGTTTTCTTCTAAAAGTTATTCACAAAGCCTCTCAGACCTACTCTTAGTAAGGAAAAATGCCAACTCATAAACTAAACTAAGAGTGAGTCTTCGTTGCTATGGTTGATGTCATTACACATGCACAAGCTTGATTGAAGTGACCACCTTGATTGGCTGATGATTATAAAGCTGTAATGATGCCAACTGCCAAAAAAAAAGCTCAACGAAAAAGAAGAAGGGTTCACTGGCCTGTTCTTCTTCTTGTTAGTTTTTTTTTGACAGTTTGCAAACGGAGTGCATTACCACCACCATCTGCTGGACTGAGGTGTAATGGCAAGTGTACCCTGTAGCCTCGTTCTGGCCGCCGGGTGAATAAGGCGAATACGGCTCCTGAACATTTGTCAATATGGCGTCTGCGTGGACAGAAACTTTTGGTGTTGCACAGACGGTCCTGTGCAGGATATTTCCCTGTAGGACTTTGCCATTGTCAGGAGGCCATTGCCCTGCCCTTTAAACTAATAAAGCAGGTCATGAAATTATATGAAAGTGCACTCTGGACCTGTCTTGGAGATTTACATAGACACAATGGCCTCTTTCTTAGTTCAGGCTAAAAGCTTATCAGTTCTCTGACAAACGTACCACTACTGCTTTCAGTTGAACTCTTTGTATTACTGGACAGTGCAGAAGCAAGGCATTAGCCTACATGAGATTCCATGTTATTAATAAGTCATGTGGCCCGAGTTGTAGGTAGCGGGAAGCTATGTCAAGGCTGGGACTTTGACATGGGCGAGATAATCACATGCAACCAGTATTAAATTCTGATCTATCAATCTTTTATTAATTAACTTCGGCCTGACTCAGCCCACTTTGTGCAACTGACTTCGCTCTGGCCACAGTGTGCATGCACCGTCGGCAAAATACGCTGTCAAACTTGCACCCTTTATGTAATAGATTGATCAAAATTGAGTTATCAGTGACAATGCCATTTTTGAGTGTGAAAAAGTCACTCACAAAGACTTGACGCACTGGAACCAGACAAGGCAAGAAACAATTGGACTTTTATGCAGATGTTCTCTACCGAGGAGAGGACTGTATGCTGGTGAGCTGGCTTAATCATTAATAAAGGTATTGTGGATAATTTTGCATGTAATAATATATGTCAGGTCACAAGGACACAGACAACAATGTATGAACCAAATCATTTCAACAATTTATAACGTTGCATTTATATAGTGTTTTTTCAGGGCTCCCAAAGCGCTTTCATTTTACAAATTAATCAAATAATTTCTTTACATACAGTGGAGAAAAAATCGCACGATGTTGCAGTAAAATGTGTTTTGGTTCTGCTCATGCTCTCGTTAAGGGGGGTATGCCCTTGTTTTTGGTTTTGTGTGGCTAGGCTGAAAATGTGTAACACTGAGTTAGAGCCATTTCAATGGTATGAAAGAAAAGTCTGTTCTGCTCCATGGCTGTTACGCACCACAAGACAAGACACAAGTATCTTTGAGAGACCAAGTGACTTTTGAAAAACAGCAAGCACGAGAATATCACACTGAGTTTCAACTGCCTCCAATCACGATTCATAAGCAGACTTAATCTTTTGGTGCTGTAACATAGCCTACTATTGATCCACCATACCTGTTTCAGGTGCATTCCCGAGTCCAGGAGGTCGAACGACTGTCCAGTTGATGTCCTCAGTCTTCTTCAAAATGCCCTCCATTTCATGCATGTTGGTGAGCACACTCTGGATCATTGGAATCAGCATGTTACGGATGAAAAATGGAGCAGTGTCTGAAGATCCAGCTGCAATTCAAATACATGTGGTTAAGCTGTGGTAGAATCGACATACATAAAGTTGCTCTCATCGTTTCTCTGAGGCCTTCATTTACATTCAGTGTGCTGTGCATCATGGTCCCATTCTGTACCGGAAAGGAACTATGAACCTTATATGTACCCATGATACCTTAAAGGCCACTGTAAGTGAAAGTAGCCAACATTGTATTTATTCAAAGACAGCAAGCATATACTCACTACACAAATGTTAACTGTATTCAAGTCAAACTCACACATGTTAGATATAATCTAATTTAAAAGATTAGAAAAGTGAAAACAGGCAGTCAAACTAGACCAGTTACACTAGATTCCATCACTGTCACATCACTCAGGCCTCATCTATGGGACTACAGATGACATTCACTCTAGCCTTACAGTACCTATGCTAAAGGAATGTTTGGAGAAATCATTGGTTACCAAAAAATGATTGGCTTGGTCAGCTATCTGCACCTCACCATCTCACCACAGGGGTCCCCCAGGGCTCAGTGCTGGGCCCCCTCCTCTTTGCTATCTACACCACCTCCTTGGGACAGATTATCCGTTCTCACGGCTTCTCATACCACTGCTATGCAGACGACACACAGCTCTATCTGTCCACAGGCAGATAGACCTGACGACCCCCTGGTTTCAGCACGGATCTCAGATTGCCTTTCAGACATAGCTACATGGATGAAGGCACACCACCTCCAGCTGAACCTCTCAAAGACTGAACTGCTGGTCATCCCAGCTAAACCTACCATACACCACGACATCAACATCAAATTTGACTCCCTGTCTGTTTCACCGACCAGGACTGCAAGAAATCTAGGAGTTGTTCTCGACAACCAACTAAACTTCTCAGATCATGTTGCCTCAGTCGCCCGGTCATGCCGTTTCGCACTCTACAACATACGGAAAACCAGGACTTACTTGACTCAAGATGCTACCCAACTTCTGGTTCAGGCAATAGTCATCTCACGACTCGACTACTGCAATGCCCTCCTGACAGGTCTCCCAGCCTGCGCAGTGAAACCACTTCAGATGATTCAGAACGCGGCGGCGCGCCTGGTCTACAACCAACCCAAAAGGGCACATGTTACCCCGCTGCTCATCCAGCTACACTGGCTACCTATGGCGGCCCGCATCAAATTCAAATCTCTAACGCTTGCCTACAAAGTAGTCTCCGGTTCTGCTCCCACCTACTTGAATCCCCTCATACAGACTTACACTACCTCCAGACCGCTGCGCTCCTCTGACGAACGACGTCTAGCTCTACCACCGGTACGCTCAAGCCAATCCAAACTTTTCTCATCTGTTGTTCCTCGTTGGTGGAACACACTGCCAGTTCCTACAAGGGCAGGGACATCCTTTTCCACTTTCAAAAAACTCCTGAAGACCCAGCTCTTTAGAGAACATCTACTCTCATAGCAACACTTACAACAAGTCTTACTGATCCTAGCACTCACCAGCCGTTAAACTGACAAGTAACTGTTAAAATACAGCACTCACCGACGCACTTATTCTTACTGTACTCTAATGTGTTTTTTTTTAAACTGTCCTAAAATTGTGAGAATTGTTCTAAAACTTACTGTTTACCATGTTGTTAGTCGCTTTGGTTAAAAAAGCGTCAGCCAAATGTAATGTAATGTAATGTAATGTAATGATATACTGATTTTCAGCCTGCAGTATGCTTTAATGTTTTTTTTTACTTCTTTAGGACAACATTATGAAATAGCAGTAATAGACCTATAATGGGTATCTACACAGTTCTCTGCACATCAGATGTCCTCAGAATTCACACCACCGTAACTGTCTGGCAGCCTATAGCCTAATTGGATCCCAGTTCTTTTACCCTGGCACTGTGTGTTCACATTTCACCCGCCCAGCTTTAATTAAGAGGAATTGGTAATTCACATATAACAACAAAAGCTGAGCTTGTGAGACTTTGTGTTATAGTACCAAGGCATCATTTTGGAAAAAAGAATACTAGTTTATTATCACTCACGGGCAGTATACCAGGAAGTCATGGTGATGACACGATTGATTTTGGCCTCTCTCATGGCACTGAGGGTGGCATTCATTGACTGGGTGTAGCCTGTGACTCCAGAGAAAAATGATGTGGGGAAACCAAGACAGGAGAGCACTGCATCATGGCCCTGGAAGTGTGGCTTCAGGCTGTCCTCCGAGAAGATATTTCCCTCCACGACCTAGAGATGAATAAGACATAATGAGTCAGAGAGCTGATCTCTGAATAGCTGATCTCATTGCAGTTTAACATCGCTCAAAATACTAGACCGGGCCAGTGCTTATGACAGATACTTTTGTCTAAGCTACCCACAAACACTTATTTGTTTCAAATAAAGTCGAAAAGCCAACATAAGCATAATGGTAATAATAACAGCAATGTCAATAATAATAGCAATATCAAATATCAACAATGAACACTCAACAAATTAATAGACAACATGGATAGTGTTTGTCCCAGATTTCTATAACTGAAAATGAAATGTAGCAGCAAATCGAGAGATATTGGAACAATTGTGGGCTATGTGACCAGATAAAAGAGAAATAGATTGTGTGAAGCCAAAATCGTTACCTTCAGGTTCTCATGTGATACTGTCATTTTGCCTGGGTTCCTCACCACAGCTGTAACGGTGTGCCCTTGTTGCAGTGCCTGGTTTACTAGGTGCTGCCCCGTCTGACCAGTGCCACCCAATACGACAAGCTTCATCTTTAACTCTATTATTCGTTTGTTCTGCAAAAAAAAAGAAGTTTGGGGATTTGTTAATCAGTTGTCACGTAGATCGTTCTGTTAGTTCCCTTGACATGCATCGAAAATCTCATAGGTGTTTTTGAGGACATATCATTGAAATCCCTGTTGGTAAAAACGGGAGGCTAACTATCAACAGCAGTGTCATACGTACCTCATAAAGGAAAGGACGATATTGGGTTTTGCTTATCTTGATGGACACAGCGCAAACACCTATAACACATATGACTTACCAAACCAAACCCATCTTCAAAACGTCACGCAATGCTTTCTGCCACCTTTCGTGCTGGGTCCTAAAGGTCCTAAGGTTCATTCACAAGTCACTGTCACGAATCACTTGCCTTAAATGCAAAATGTTTTTTGGTTATGGTGGGACTTTGCAGAGGCCTTTGTCCAAAGCGACACAAATACAAAAACAACATAATATTTAAAATATAACAGGGAATAGATTAGAATGTTGGTCAAACTATAATAAGGAGAATAGCAATAATAAACAACAATGTCAATTCAATAAATACCCTAATAAAATAAGCAATGAAAATGAGGGGGAAAGCAAATCAATCAGCCTAATATAAAAAACAATGACATGGTAAGACTAAGGAGAATATCAATAATAAACAATCATGTCAAATTAATCAACAGCCTAATGGAAATAAAACAATATTATACAAACCATAACGCATAAGAAGCGCTTAAAGAACTAAGTGCATGTTGAACAGGAATGTCTTTAGACCCCTCTTAAACGACCCAAAACTACCACAGGAACGGAGACTCCACACTGGGCAACTCATTCCACCAGCATGGAACCACTTTTTAAATTACATTTCAGGCCTAAATGACACAATGTTAGTTGGGCTACTGGGACCTGGTGCTTTGGTTTGTAAACAACTGTTTGTTTGGAGTAGCCAAGGTCCAACATTTTAAAATGATATTTTAATTTTCAATTTTCAATTTTCACTTGTTTCTAGATGCATACCAGTAGTTCTTTGCAAATAGCTTCTTTGACTTTATAACACAAAAAAATATATATTTTCACTGTATTTTGAATAAATGACCAACTTCGACCATCTGAACAAGATAAAGAAGCCAGTGCACAGAGGAACCTTTATTAGTATGTGTGTTGTACTACACGGCTGTATTTATGTGCAGGACGTGAGTGCGTAGCTTCGATTCACAAATCATAAATAGTAGTAAAACGTGCGCAGTGGGTTATCAAGCGTCAGTATACCGTACTTTGGTAACACTTTTTACGTAGCCCCTACTCTTTGCTTCAAAGCTGCGGCACAGACAGCACTACCCCAGCCCATGCCTCACACTGCCGGTGAGTATTGTTGAAACGTCGAGACGCATCTTTGAAGCATTAAAGCACTGACAAATCACAAAGTACCAGACAGAACAAAGGTGGTGAACTAAGGTCGCTGACGATTGCTATGACAACGAAACGTAAGCTAACGTAAGCTTGTTTTATTAGCTGGGGTCCCTCCCTGTTAGGCCTATATTATTTTGCCCAATCATAGTCTATTTTTTGTAGACTGTTTATACAGCGTTATTACAAGACCAGTTGTGTTTTTGCAGTTTTCAGCTAAACCAGATATTACTAACCCAATAGTAATAGGCAAGATGGACAAACGCAGGATAACACAAGAGACATTCGACGCCGTCGTCAGGGAAAATATTGATGACTTCGAGATGGACGCCGAAGATGCATTGAAAGAGGCCATCGAGCAGTTTGAGTCCCAGGGTACAGAAATCTTGACATAAACATTGAGGATAGTCCGACCAGGTCACAAACTGTCCTTAACCAATGTAAACTATCGTTTCAGGTGTGGATCTCAGTAACATAGTTAAAGCAGTGCCTAATTCCTCTGACAACAACTCAGGTGATCAGACACACGAGGTCCTCCAGGTACGCGGTTGCATTTTTATATTAGTGGATGAGAGAGGTCATGGGTTGGAACATGTTAAGTAATTTCTCACTTACATTTATGCAACATTGACTTGCATAGGTTGGAATATAAATCAGAACAGTCACTAGCCTGTCCTCTATTTATTCAAAGAAACTTATATCTGTCACTAATTTTCTCTGGAAAGGTGCTGGAATCGCTCCGACTTGCAACTCTGGCACCTTCACTGCCAGCTGACATCACAGAAGACCTTACACGCTTCACTAAACAGTGCTCTCTCGGGTTTGCCCAAAGGCACTTAGCTGCCCAGAAGGATGCCTACCCTACAATCCTTTCCTGCTGCCTGAAGTTGCTAGATAATGACACTGCTGCCCTATCGTCTGCCCTTTCCGCCCTCTCATCTCTGACTGATGGGCAGCCGGACCTACTAGATGAGCAGGGGCGGAACTTCCTTGTGAAGGCCCTGGATGAGCATAAGGAAGACCCTAATCTTACATGCCTGGGGGTGCGCACGGTGCGCCACTGCTGCCTGAAGCATGAACAGAACCGACAGGACCTGGTGAAGGCTGGCGTGCTGGCGCTGCTCACTGGGGCAATCACACGCCACGTCGGGTGCGCTGAGGTGGTTCGGGAGGCCTGCGCTGCTCTCAGGATGATGATGTTTGACGATGATGTCCGTGTGCCATTCGGACATGCTCATGAACACGCCAAAATGATTGTCCTGGAACACAGTGGCTTGAAAGTCATAATTCAGGCAGCTAAAGGTATGTTCACACACCTGGGGGACTGCCCATAAGGAAGGTCTGTCTGTCAGTAGCATTACAGAAAGAACTACCTGCTATTTTCATTGAACTCGGTGGAAAAGGTGTAACTGTGGATCTGATCATAGGCTGTATCCACAAGTCAAGTCTTGCCTTTGTTAACATTGTTAACAACATTGTTGTTGTGGAGCATTAAACCATGGCATTTTTGGAGTGCCCTTCTAGTTGCAAATATGCTGCTGTTTTTTGTTTGCAGAACACCCTCAGAATACCCTAGTCCTGAGTGAGCTGTGTGCCACACTGTCTCGACTCGCTGTGAGGAACGAGTTCTGTCAGGACATAGTGGACCTGGGAGGCTTGAAGTTTATGATAGACCTGCTGGCTGATAGCTTGGATTCCAAGGTGAGAAAAAGACGTTAAGTTTCTCATGTTTTTTTCCATATATTGTTAGTGCTTTACCTTTTAGCCTTACAGTTGGGGTAGATGCTATTAAGTGTGTGTGTGTGTGTGTGAGAACTGGTTATTTGAGAACTTGTGACCTTTTAGGTCTTAAATGTAATCTTTTTGTGCTACGTTTTTTCTAAAACATTTTTTAATTTGTTAACAGGAACTTGTAAGGCAGGTCTTTAGTGCCATCAAAGCTATAGCAGGAAATGATGATGTCAAGGATGGTGTTGTTGATGCGGGATGTGTGGAGCTCATCGTCATGGCAATGAACAGACATATGTCAAATGCACAGGTGCTTGTTGTCGGATGGAATCTCAGACATGAATTTGGATTGATTTGTAATCTCTATATTGCAAATATAACCACTGTATTGTTTTTGTATAGAATGGCATATCATATAGAATAACTTATATAACATGTTGAATAATGTCTTGTTCTGTAATGAATCCATTTCCAAAATGTCTGGATGACCACCTTAAAGGTGGATATGCAATTGAAGTATTTCATTACTTGTTCAATATACCATGTCGGAACTTGGGATTTGCTATCTTCTCTTAAACCATGGACCAGCCGACTGATTTCCATTTAGCTGATACTTGTTTGTGTTCACCTGAAACAGGTGTGTGATCAGGGCTGTGCAGCCTTGTGTGTTGTGGCACTACGAAAACCCAAGAACTGTAAAGTGATCATGGAGAATGGGGGTGCCCTTGCTGCACTACAGGCTATGAGGACCCACCCAGGAGTAGTCAATGTACAGGTCAGATAGAGATTTCCTTTCATTTACAAATGGATATTGCCCATCAGGTTGTCTGGTTCAGAACACTTGAATTAACTTAGTGAAGCTCTTTTTCAGAAAACATCTGAATGAACTGATATGCATTATCCACTGTCATTTGAGTCCATTTCTGAACACTTTGTATAATAAACAACAGACAAAGTATAGATTGATGTGATGTAAGTTATCAGGCTTGTATCATGCAGCACCTTTCCTGATGTCCCATAAGAGTAATCAGTATTTTATCGGTTCAATTGTGCAGAAGCAGTCATGTATGCTGTTGAGGAACCTGGTCTCCCGCAATAGGGACTTCAACCAGCCAATCTTGGAGATGGGTGCGGAAGCCCTGATTCGCCAAGCACTTGCCAGTCACCAAGACTGTGGAGACGTAGGCAGGGCTGCCCTCCGAGACCTCGGCTGCCCAGTTGAGCTTCGAGAGCTGTGGACAGGTCAGAAAGGCAGCCTCTCACACTGATGAAGGGGAGATCTGAGGGACGTCTCATGGAGAACAAGCATCTGTGATTGAGGCTGTCTCATCCCACCAAACCATACTGAGGCCGAAGCAGCTCAGACTTCAGAGCTCTGTGTAGTCTGAATCTAGAATTGTAACCTTTCACGGTTAAAAAGGACATTACCACAACTTGTTGAAGGTATATTTTTTTGTCTTCATTGTTATATTAGTTGTTTCTTTAAAGGTTGAAAGTGTCCACGCAACACTGACACTAACAAGGATAATGCTTTTGAATTCATGGTGACCCAGTCCTGTGCAACACTGTAGACATTCTTGACCAATCCTAGAAATTAAATATATATTTTTTTTATCATGTTTTTTAAGTGCACTTATTGTCATTCATTTTTTTCTTTTACTTAAATCCATAACCTGCAGTTTACAGCTAGTAAAGTCATATGATAAGGCCAATTGTGTCATTCCAGCATGTTTCACACTTAATAAAATAAACTAGTATTTATCTCAAACGTGTAACTACTCAGTTTTGCTCTTTTGTGTCTACTTTATTCATACCATACTTGAAAATGTAATGAGGGGGTGATTGCTGTGTTTTATTTCATGATCGTGTACACTGCCAGGATGAGACAGACGAATGGAAAACAAAACATCAGTGTGTAAAAATGGAAAAATGGATATGTCTTGTTAGCCAGCTCTTTGAGTGCTATAGCCTACTGACCGATGGCAGTTGTCGCCACTGAGCAAAGAAGGAGCAAAACAGTGGCAGTTGCGACAAATATAATTCACCGCTTCAACCATCTCTGGTAGTAGTATTATATAAAAACTCACCGAGTAAATTCGATTAAGTCAGATTTTTTTAAGAATCGAACTGCAATAGTCCTCAATTGCCATCGGTAAAAATTGATTATAGTCTATTGTCTGTAGTTGTCGGCGTGTAAATGCGTTTATTACAGTATGTTGTAAGTTAAAACTAAAACTATAGAATGTAAAGAGTAGCCTACACTCTGTGGCTGCATGCCTCCAGTTTATAATGGATGATCATGGCTGAGATAGAGGCTCCCGTCCCGCTCCGTCCTCCTCACGCCCCTCAAATGCACCTATCCCGCGATGCCTTCCATTAACTACATTTCCCACAACCCCACCAAACTCGCCCTTGCAAAGCTTGCTTGCTTTGCTTTCGTCTTGTGTGTGTCACAGCAGATACTAAACAGCATGGAAGGGTGTCAGCCCCTCAAAGTCACAGTTGGAGCAATAGAAGGGGAAAACTGTGGTTGACAGCCCCCTGTGAATCGAGAAAAGTTGGCAATAGACCGCCATACGACTTTTTTACTACTAGGATACTAAACGAAACTTTGCATAGTGAAGCCTAACTCAGGAGTCGTTAGATAGCCATCTGGCTAACTGGCAGCTAGCTTGCTAACCTGCTAGCCATCGTAGTTGTCGTAGGGTAACATTAACTCAGTTGGAGCACCCTTCATTATAACGTTAACTGATAGGATTGCACTACGTTTTGATCTAAATTCAGGAAGGACATAGAAGCAACACTTCAAAGGGATCCACAGGTGCCATCACATTCCTGGTGAGGTAAGTTAAGGTTCTCCACAGGCTAAATTAACGCCAAAGTTACTAGATTATGCAAGCTAATGTCAACGTTAGCAAGCTTTTAATAACTCAGTGAAGGCTGTAGTGTCTAGCTAACGCAGTAAGCCAACACCAACCTGACAACGTTGAAGCCGAAAGCCGACAGTTTCACTTTAACGTCAACGACGTGCTTTGCAGTGATCGAGAGAGAGACATATGTACATGCATTATTTAACGCCTTTTGCTTATCTTCGATTTTGGACAGTTGGTATGTGTTGTCAATACATACCCAGGGTCGGGTTAGTAGGCTACAGTTTGACGTTACCTGGACTTTTGACTGGCCGGTGAAACGTTACGAAACATGAGGTGGCATATTTTACCGGTTCTGTGTAAAATATAACCATTTCTTCTACATGAGCAAATAACAGTTGGGTTTAAGCTGTTGCTCAATAAACACCATACAGCCTTGATTGTTGAGGCTTATTAAGGTTTTTTGTCTTGCAATTGAACAGTGGTAAAGGAATGTGTCATAAAGGACTTGGGAAGTGTGTAGATAATAGGACCTGTGTAGCTGGTGAACCAACTGCATCTAGGCTATATAATCTTGTATGATCTATATAATGAAGGGTAATGGTGTGTAGAGAAACTTTTCCAGGACAGAAATGACTTCTGAAACTAATGACAAGGACTGTCACATTTGATGATTGTTTGGGCTCCACTGGGAATGAGACTGAGAGGAAAGGTTAGAGGTCAATGGAGAGAGTAAAATCTATCAGGAGTGGAAAATGCTGCTGTTCTAAATGGATGGAAGAGGAGCATGGTGCGCAGTAGGTGATGAGGTAGACATGGAACAAGATCAACGAAGGTGGTTTGGTGCAAATGAGGGATGAGAGGGAGGGTGTTGTCAGGATGCAGAGAAAGTAACATTAAACATAATAGGAGCTTAAGACAAAACGGGGATTATGCAGGGAGAGGACTGTGGCAGCATAACGGACCTCAGAGGCTGAAGGAGAGAGGGAGGAGAGAGGGACTTGAAAAGAGACAAGGGGCAAAAGGGGTCGAGCTGTTTGCATGGATTTTCCACAGCCTGTTTTGGCACAGCCCATAAGGATGCCAACCTCAGTTGCCTGACTACGCATGCTGCCACCACGGCCCTCCTGTGTTTGCTCAGTGCCCAGTAGGGGTGGGCGATATGGACAAAAAATAATATCTCGATATTTTTTGTGATTTTGACGATAACGATAATTAGTCGATATCCTTTAAAAAATAGTTTTTGTTAAAGTCTGAGTTACTTTACAGCTCATTATTTATGAATAGCATCATTACAATAATAACCAATAACCTAACCTGTGACTTTTTAACCAAATCAACCAATGCATTGTCACTCTGACACATTTCCAATTCTGCCCCCACTTGTGTGTGTGTGGCAATGACATGGTCTCAGCTACATTAGAGAAGATGAATAGGCCAGTTTCCCAAGAGAAAGTCTGAAGCTGAAGTTCCTTTCAAACCTTTACATAGGATTCACTGTAAAACTAAGCAGACCAACAGAGTACATCTCAGTTATTTCCTTCTATGTTTTGTTTAAGAGCAATCATGTAGGCTAGCATTCCAAGTTACAGAATAGAAACTAATGCGTTAGCTTATGGCTAATGTATATGAGAAATCCCATAGAGATGCTAACGGTTAGCATAATCGGTAAACGTAGATATTTAGAGCGAACTTCAGTCCATTTACAAAAGAGTTACATGAGAATAGTTCTTTGTTTACAACTGACTCAAAGGCTAATGTTTTCTCTCCATATAATACCTCTCATCAATGCTACTTGAACAGAAGTAGCCGCATAAAATCCCAAGTAGGCTACTCTCGCTGCACAAAATAAACATTAGGTGTGCATGGGACCCACTAGTGATCACGTGACACTTGCTCTGCTGCAGCCAGGGGCTTCTCCCGCATACATCCTGGGAATGTATGAGTCTTCAATGCGTGATTTCGAGTGTTTTTCCCCATTAGTAATTTAAATACTCGATCATGTCAATTTGCACATTGTTAAAACAACAATCACGATATTATCGCAGAGATATATATCGCCCACCCCTAGTGCCCAGACACCCTGGCTCTCATCTCTCCTCTGCTCCACATGTCTGCTAAGGACACCTCTCAGAGCATTCCCTGTCCGTTAACAATTAACCGCACTAACTAGCCTGCTGATCTGGGGTCTGCGTCTTTGAGTTAGTGAGTCTTGCATGGTTACACCACCTGTTGTAACCCATGGGACACCTGTGTGCTTTGATTTGGTTCCCTCCCCGAACACACCCTCACTGACTTCCTGTCTGAAGTACAGATCAGTTCATTTGGGGGTTTAGAGCCAAATCAGTGTGCAACACACACAGACCAGTGTTTCCTCTATGTTTATTTGGTAGTGGCGGCCCCCCACGGTTTAATTTTCTTCCCCCAAGGTATCAGAAATGGGGCAGACGTACAATAGTCGCAGTTGCCTTTCAAAATTCATTGCGCAGACCTGTTGTAGATTCTCCAAATATACAGCTCAATCACAACTGAAAATAATGCCTCATTGTGTGTGAATAGAGGTGAAAACATATAATTGTTTGTGTTGCAGCAGTTGTCAGTTGTCAGTTCCGTGGGGGGGGGGAGGAACACTGCAGACACAAACACACTTAGAGAAGTGTAATTAAAGGATATATTTACTTACTTTCACTTAAAGGGCAGCACTCCATAAGTGTTTGTTTGTTGACAGTGTGCATCACAGAGCGGCGGTCTTCCACTGTGACTTATATAGCCAGCACATGTAGGGCAGGGGAGTGGAGCAAGGGTCACTCATTTCTACTGTAGAGGCACTTAGAATAGGCAACTCATTGGTGTACAGTGGTTTATCTCTTTGGAAAAAGATGAAACGCAATGCAAGTAGCAAAGCAGAAGTCTAGTCTAGTGGTTAATGTTTTAGAATTTTGAGGAGTTTATCATCAGGCTTTCCCTGAAGGGTATCTTTTGAGATTTTTGCTGTCCTGTCATTTGATTCTGAGTATGAGCGTGGTGTAGAAGTGACTGGTTCAGTGCAGGGAGTCGGGTGACGCCAAAGGATTTCCAAACTAGTGACCCAAGACAGCTGGCTATTCCCATCTGATCAGTAGAAACATCCCCGTTGTTTTTCAGATTGGTCTCCAACAGTCCCAGCTCAAATTACTTGCGCAGGATTAAAGGTGAAACTTTGTCAGAATAGGATAGCAATAGTCAAACCAGGGTTATTAATTGGCAGTATGGCCCAGCAGTGAAGAATTTATTCTATTATTCAAGGTTCTAGGAAAGCTAGTTGAGGTTAGATGGAGAGTGTGTGTGTCTGTGTGTGTGTGTGAGGGTGTGCGTGCTGTCAGATCACGGTGTAATTCTGAAAAACTAGCTAAGATGGAACTGTTCCATTACCTGAACCTTGACTCAGTGCCTGAATTTTGGTGACATCAGCACCACCCATGTGGCACTTCAGGCGTACATTGGTGTTTTGGTGATATCAGCACCACCCATGTGTACGGTGTACATTTTAGGATATCCTCAGCTGTCAGACTCAGGTGTCAGACATCAGATGAAAAGGCATCAGGTCTCAGGAAAACCGCTGTCAAGTTTACGGAATTACACAGTCATGTCTCAGACATCAGATGAAAAGGAGTCAGGTCTCAGGAAAAGCGGAGTCAGACGAAAAGTTCTCAGATAAAAAGTTATCAGATTCAGGTTTCAGACATCAGATAAAAAGGAGTCAGGTCTCAGGAAAACCACTGTCAGAAGAAGCGGAGTCAGACGAAAAGTTATCAGATGAAAAATTATCAGAGTCAGGTTTCAGGAAAACAGCTATTTCTGTTAACTGGTACAACAAGCAAACTCATTTGTGATATAATAGGCTACGAAATAGTTGTTTTCTGAAAGCTAGTTCACTCGTGTAGGCTAAAATAAACCCACGTTTAGGGACCGTTCGTTATTTATAAACGGGGTCACCGGAGGGATTTTGAGTGCTTCAATCAAAAGTTGCATGACCCTCCCCTGCCTGCAAGAAAATTATCAACGACCCTCCAGCAGCCTTTTCAAAAAAGACATGACCCTCCCCAGCCAATTGTCGATACCTTCCACCCACACTATAGAGCGCTATGAAAACACATCAACTTAAGCTGTCGTTCTAAACTCACCCTCTGCTTTTTGATCTTACACATCACACTTCACCAAGATGGTGGCCATTTCAGTAGATTTACTCACTAACATTGTTGTGGAAACACAATAAGCATGGAAACTAAATGCACACTTCCTGCAACTGCATTAGCCTACTTGAAATAAGTTACTCCTCTAGTAAGTATTCACATGAAATAAAACAATAAAACATTGAGACCATTCAACAAAGCACACTGGGTAATAACAAATTCAACACATGAACTTGTTGCTATGGACTCGTCTCTAGGCTTCCTCAGTCATTGTAAAGTTGCCGAAGCTGAACATTATCCAAAACTCAATTTCTCAGACGAGCGTCAATTTGGGAGTTTGCTACACTCCTTCCTTCTCAAATGACTTGAATGGCTTTATAAGCATGCACACTGTTTAAAGTTAGGCTAGGCTACACGGTAAACTACAAGTAAACCAAAGTTAAATTTAGCTTATTTAGGGCTGGATAAAGTTGACCAAATGGATATAGGCTGTTAGGCGTGAATAAAGTAGGCTACTTTGTTGCTCCCACCCTTCCAACGTTAATGGGGACGGATGTTGACATTTTCCGTATTTTGCGTGAGAAACCCGGAAAATCTCCCTTATTTTCATTGTTCAATATTGACAGAGCTAAGGAACGAAAGAGAACGTTATATGGTGACAGAAATCAACAATCAAACAAGCCACTTTGATTTTTTGCTGTTTTCATTAATACAAAAGATGGGTGACCCCCCCCTCCTAGACAAAAAAAAGTTAGGTGACCCTCCCCTCAACAAAGAAAAAAAGATATGACCCTCCCCTATTTTCCTCCGGTGACCCTGTTTATAAATAACGAACGGTCCCTTAGTCCTCCAGTTGCCATGGATACTACAAACAAATCCATCTGAAAAACCATAACGTGAACCAAAGATTCTAGAGCGGAGTTTATTATTTTGTTTTGGCAAGTAGCCGTGTAATAAGCGGGATAATGTATAGAACGCCGGTCATTATTGGGAAAATAAGTCCCGACAGGGCGAACCGGACCCCGACGCGCAGCGGAGACCTGATGCCTTTTCATCTGATGTCTGACAGCTGAGGATGTCCTAAAATGTACACCGTACATGTGGCATTCCAGGCGTACATTGGTGTTTTGGTGACATCAGCACCACCCATGTGGCATCCCAGGCGTACATTGGTCCATCCACTCTGCATTCCCAGAAGTGGGTCTGCTTTACCAAGATCTGATTCCTTTCATACGGAAAATGACCCTGTCCCAAGGATGACCAGAGGCGAGGACTGCTGCTATCTTGCTTGTTCCCCTCTCCCCTATAAATAGCTACTTCACTTCCCACTTGATGCCCATGTTCTCAGAGGCACACAGCATGAGGATATATGAGGCAATGCTTGATTGAATTTGCATAATGCTTGAGGAAAGTTCCTACAGGGTGTCTATGATGTCAAACAACTGCAAATATTTCAGAATTGTGGTCCCATTGAATTGTGTCATGTTGACCTGAAACCCCCACATGAGGTGAATCTGGCATGCTTGACTGGCAACTGACAAGATGTTAACATAGGCTACCTGTTCTTTGGGATCTACCTTAGTCTTTTGATATTGCTGTTTACTGTGCTGGCCAAGCCCACTTTTCCTGTGGTCTTTAAAATGACTAAGTGCCGGGTTGAACCAAACCCATGAGGAAATAGTTAGTATTGTGCTTTTTGAATGTGTGCTTTGTGTTCATCATCCTGATCTGATCTGTTTGTTTTCTTGTATGCTTTCCTCTGTGCAGCGCCAGTCGTGTGTCCACCCTGAGCCGCGTGCCCGCGTGCCACCCTGAGTGTGGGTGTGCATGAGCGGCGGAGCGGGGGCATGGGGAATGGGGTGCAGGAACGCCAGGCGGCACTGAGACAGAGCGAGGTGCTGCCCCTTCCCTCCTCCAGCAGCAGCCAATCAGAGGTAAGACTTTTCCGCCTCAAGACACGTCCACTGTTGGTGGGATGAATAAATAGCAACTCAGTTTATAGCAAAAGTAATTATGCAGTTTCTCTGCTTTGGGTGTTTTTTTTATTTTATTTTTTTATCTAAAGTCTAAGCTGACATTCTCTTTGACAGAAGCCATCAGCTTGAGGTTAACAGGTCAACACATAAAAATGCATGACTGTACACGACTGGTTTTCATTCGATCATTTGTCAGAGGAAGAATGGCCTGCTTTTTCTTGATGCATTTTTCTGTGGCAATGTTCCGTGGTGAGAGTTTCCGTGGTATCAGATTTCCTCTCATTATGTGTACTTAGCTTTGTGGGAACCATTTTTGATCTGTGCCAAGTACCAACTGGTTGACTAGTCTGAAGCATTGAGCTAAGAGCTGATCCCTGATCATTTAACTGCAGTCAGTGAGTAAAAGTAGTAGTCAGTTAGTGCAGGTAAGGGATGTAATCAAGAGCTTTGGGCAAATGTGCAAAAGCCCTTTTTGTGGATGCCCTCATCATTCCCACTGTTTCACCATCAGCCCAGCATGCCCCATTCTTCAGTGTAACCTGAGTGATGTCTGTATAATACACCCAGAGCCTCCATTGTGTGAACAAACAGTAGATTACAATCAATAGTCATGTGATAGCCTATCACAACCAGCCCATCTGAGAATGTCCTAAGAATGACTTAACTTTTGGCATCAAGTGTGTGCTGTAGATTGGATGTCTGTTGTTGCTGTTCAGGATTCTTAAAAGCCACTCCTCCCAACAAGGGCGTAGTTGACATCTTTCACTTAACGATACATTTATGACCTTTATCGAGAAACATCATAGACATTTTTTTGTATAGAACAGTTGTACAGTATGTTAGGTTCCAGGCACAGAAGAAGAAGTTACAAATATTCACAGTCACATGATAAATCAGGGTTTTATGTAATAATCTCATTGTCATCCAGCAGAGTTTCTCTGACCTCTTTCCTGTGGCTGTATAGGGAGTATGCTAGTTTGGCCTAGTGGAGGTTGGACTCTTGATGATCCCTTAATTTCCTGAAGCCCTTGTGCTGACAGGCAGTGCTGTCACACTGAGTCCCTGGTGCTTATAATAACTCAAATTCAGAGGAACGGCTCCCATCACGTTGAACGTCACCTGTTTGTGTGCATGCACGCCCTGGAAAGTGTTGGAGTGATTCACACTCTCTTGGTGACGCTATAATTACGTAGTGCTGTTTTGACATGTCTGGGCATCATGAAAAAATAATGTTTGGTGTCGGACTCTTCTGCTGGCTGTTATTCTGCTGCTTTTCACACACGGTCACATTTTATTTTTTATTTCCTGGCTTTATAACTTGTGTAAAAAATGTCAGGCTCTTCTCCATTTGAACCCAGATGCTTCGCTCCACCTTCAGTCTCTCTTTCTCTCTAGTTGCACTGTGGGTTGGCTTGGTTTCTCTTCTAGTGTTTGTGTGCGTATTTATTCTGAGGGTGTTTCAGTGCTGAGGAGGAGGAGGAGGAGGAGAGGTGTAGCCACTGAGGGAGTGAACTGAAGTGGAGCAGCGGTATGCTCCTCATACCAGGAGGAGGAGGAGAGGTGTAGCCACTGAGGGAGTGAACTGAAGGGGAGCAGCCAGCAGTATGCCCTTCTCTGTGCAGTGAGCATGTCTCCTGCTCTGGCTGTCTGCTGTGGCGCAGAGTCTCTGAAATGGTTTTCACTTGGTTGCTCAGATCAAGCCACCTTACACCTACCACACACACACACATGACCGGGCACAACTTTCTTTGATAGGCCTACGAGTAGG
Organism: Alosa sapidissima; assembly: GCF_018492685.1. Lineage (NCBI taxonomy): Eukaryota > Metazoa > Chordata > Actinopteri > Clupeiformes > Clupeidae > Alosa > Alosa sapidissima. The sequence goes on from NC_055957.1 coordinate 17,396,983, forward strand.
TTTACTTTGTATTTGGAGTGTATGTTTGTGTTTGAGATGTGACATTCTTACCCTGCCGGATGCTGATTCTCATGTTTCCTTTATTTGCACAATCAGAGGTGTTCATTGAGAGAAACACAGAATCTGTGATTGTTCAAGTAGGCTATGGCTTTTCACTGCTCAGAGAGAGCCCTATGCAGCGTTGTTGTGGACTGTTGTGGGTTTTTTGGATTAAGGCTAGTTGTGGTCACCGTAAATGAGGCCATGGTCATTCCTGTGTATTTACAGGTCTGTTTCTCCTGTGGGCTAGTACTGTATGTATGAAAGCTGCTTAACAAATGAGGGCCGCCATAGTTGATCTATCTAAACCCAACACTATTTGACAATCAGTGACCTTGTTTTGGCAGTAGTTCCATTCCTTAGCTCTCTAAGAAGGTTTTAGAATACCCCAAACACTAATTAGCAGTCTTTCCCTTATGGTGTTTTAGACATGTTTTTAACCTGGTGCAGGTGTCCTATGAGTGTTATGTGTGTGATTCTGTTCTTCTGTGGTCTTCATGTGGTTCTTCCTTTCTGTGTGTGTTTAGGGTTTTAAACAGGGTCGCTCCATGGTGAACTCCCTGCTGTCTGGAGCCCTTGCTGGTGCTGTGGCCAAAACATCTGTGGCCCCTTTAGACAGAACCAAGATCATCTTCCAAGGCAATGAGACACACTCACTCACACACATACAAGCTCTTTCATGATAAAGAAGTTGTAACCATTTTGACATTTTTGTGACCGTTTTGAAATGTAACACAATTACAGCCCAAAGTTTTACTCTCTCTGGTTTTGTTTTTGCAGTGTCTTCAGCAAGATTTTCTGCCAAGGTGAGTTGAGAGAGACACATTTAGATGTGAGCGGATAGGCATGATCAAAGCCCCGACTTGACCTGGCAGCTGATATTGGTTGGCATCAGGCTCTGAATGAAGAAACTGTTTCTTGAGTGGGTTGTGTGTCTATTTTCATGGGTATGCTTGTACCGGAAATGACTGAATAATAACGACTGTACTGTATATTTGCCTCTGTTTTTAAATATCTCTTTATACTGTATGTATGTGAATGTTTTTGTGTGTGTCCTCAGGAGGCCTACTTGCTCATCTACCGCACCTACCTGAAGGATGGCTTCCTTAGCTTGTGGCGGGGCAACTCTGCCACCATGGTCCGTGTCATCCCCTATGCTGCCATCCAGTTCTGTGCCCACGAACAGTACAAGAGGCTGCTGGGTGGTTACTACCAATGCCAGGGCAAGTGAGTGTCACCTCGACCCACGTAGTATGATGCAAGACATTTTCCACAGAAGGAGAAAGCAGCTAATTAAGGGTAATATAACAGATCAACAGAGTGCTCCACAATATATCACAATATGGAACGCAATAACGCTGCATGCATCGGAGCTGCATATCTCTGTTGTACTTTGAGTTGAATATACATTTCAAGACTTTCAGAATTTCAAGAAAAAATCTGTTACAGAATAATAATAATAATAATAATAATATTATGTTAAAATGTGATGCAACACAATCCAATGCATTCGGCACTATGTAGGACAAAGGACTTTATTTTCCTCAGTGAAGATTAAAAAGTCAGTGAGTATGGCAAGAAGCACTAAATGATCCTACACAATGAACACAGTAGAGAGTGGCACGGGACACTTTAACACCCTGCAGTAAAGCTTAGTGAATAAAACAGTGCAAGTCATGCCAACCAAGTGCAAGTCATACCAAAGAGTCCAAGGCACACTGTAGTGCATGTGCATGTCATATGTCCTTGAACTCAAAGACACGTGGCTTTGATGCACTCCTGTAAGCCCAGTTCTTAAAAGCTTGTTAAAGTTAAAAGATATTTTTTTAGTTTGCCACCAGAGTGTTTGTTGTTACAGGAGCGAGGAAAACCTTGCCTATCGGCTGTAATGGGAGTGTTTTTTTTAAAGCTCTGTATATGGAAACGGCAGTTGCTGCTGATTTCTTTACCCTCACTTAGCGCCACACCTTCTGTGGCTTTTGAGAGGTGAAAGCTATATGGTGATATATAATTGACCACAAATGCACTGACTGCAATGTAAGACCAAGATATGTTACATTCTGTGATTTGTAAATTCTTAGTAGTTCTTGCTGAGTAGCTCTTTCTCTGTCCTACCTGAAGCATGACGGACCACAGTTGATGCCAGAAATATGACTTAAGCCTCTTAAAGCGTACACAGGAAGTTTTTTTTCATGGCAATTCTTAAGAGACACACCTTGAAAAGTAAAAAAAAGAGACCGCGTTAGCGTTAGCCTTTGGCCAGCCCTGATGCTGTGAAAGGACACATTGCTGAATGGGTTTTGTTCACTGCCACGTCCATTACATGTTGTTCTCTTCATCGTGCTTGTTGTCTTCTCAGGACCCTGCCCCCCGTGCCACGGCTGTTGGCAGGCTCCCTGGCGGGCACCACGGCCGTGTCGCTCACGTACCCGCTGGACATGGTGCGAGCCAGAATGGCCGTCACACCCAAAGAGATGTGAGTGTGCCCGTGGGCAGTGGGTGCCAAATGTTTGACAAGCCCTTCATAGTGTACAAGCCCTGTTATGGATGTGCATGCCACATACTGTACGTTTCTGGAAGGCTCATGATTTCTTTGTTGACACGTTCACACTAGGATGTTCTTTACTATTTAGTGCTACCTCAAGTACGCCGTATAACCCATGCACATACTCCCCCACAGTGAGATAACAGGGCTCTGTGTCCGAGTGGTCAGTAAAGCATTTGAGTCTCATTATTGGAATAGCAGTGCACACTGTGGCTACTGAGCAGTGAACACAGGGTGCTGCTAGCATACACTAATTGAAAGCAGTCATGAGAAAATGCCATCATACCCAAGATTGTGACAGACTGTCTCTAGAGATGGACTTTAAAATGACCCCTACCCTTATCTTATCCCCATAGGTAAGTCATTGTGTGTGTGTGTGTGTGTGTGTGTGTGTGTGTGCATCTGTGTCCTCCACAGGTATAGCAACATCATGCACGTGTTTGTGCGTATCTCTCGTGAGGAGGGCCTGAAGACTCTGTACCGGGGCTTCTCCCCCACCATACTGGGTGTGGTGCCCTACGCTGGGCTCAGCTTCTTCACCTACGAGACCCTTAAGAAGCATCACGGAGGTGATTCACCAACTTGTACCCTGTGTGTCTGAATGAGTGTGTGTGTTTAGGAATGCACTGAACTTTTTAAAGGAACATTCTGGTATTTAGCACTTTGAGTCCCTTTTTTGGTTTGTTTTGGATGAACTAAAGTAGTGGACACAGAAATTGGTCCTGTCTCGACTTTTCTGACTCGTTTTGAATCGCCTTTACTGTTTCAGAGTGGCTGCCTACAGACATGCACAAACATGTCCTGAAAACAACCCTTAACGTTCGTTTTCAAAACTGTGCAACTCACCGAGTGGTTAGTGGTGTTCATTGATTATTAAAATCAAATATATCGGCGCAATGTATGATTTCCTGCCGTCTTATTTGCTAGTTTCCAGTGGCGCAGTAATATCAACGTGCAATAAGTCTTCCAACAGAAAGCAATAGGATTTTACAAAATGCCAAATAAAACACGACAGAAACTGTATTTCGCTACGCTACTTGTTTTGGAACATCAACAAACACCACTAACCACTCGGTGAGTTGCACAGTTTTGAAAACGAACGTTAAGGGTTGTTTTAAGGACATGTTTGTGCATGCCTGTAGGCAGCCACTCGGAAGTAGTCAAAGGTGATTCAAAACGAGTCAGAAAAGTCGAGACAGGACCAATCATCAAAATTTCGGTGTCCACCATTCTAGTTCATCCAGAACAAACCAGAAAAGGGACTCAAAGTGCTAAATACCAGAATTTTCCTTTAAGTTGCATGAAGGTCCAAAGGTGGTTCAAGGTGTATAATGACCAGTCCATGCAAATGGTGTCCTTTCCACTGAACCTCTCAAAAATTCTCCATTTAGGTTTCCTAAAGCTCCACTCTTGAGACCTTGAATTTCCCCTTGGGGATCAATAACGTATCTATCTATCTATCTATCTATCTACCTGTCTATCTATCTATCTATCTATCTGTCTATCTACCTGTCTATCTATCTATCTATCTCTGTGGCTAATGTCCTTTTCCCCTCCCTCTTCCTTTCTCTTTCTCTTGCTTTACTCTCTTCCTCTCTTCTTCTCTTTCTCTTGCTTTTCTCTTTTCTGTTCCCTAGAGCGCACGGGTCGTACTCAGCCTTACTCGTACGAGCGGCTGGTGTTCGGGGCGTGCGCCGGCCTGATCGGTCAGTCGGCGTCGTACCCGCTGGACGTGGTGCGCCGGCGCATGCAGACGGCGGGCGTGACCGGCCACACGTACGGCACCATCCTGGGCACCATGCGCGAGATCGTGCTGGAGGAGGGCCTGGTGCGCGGCCTCTACAAAGGCCTGAGCATGAACTGGGTCAAAGGGCCCATCGCCGTGGGGATCAGCTTCACCACCTTTGACCTCACGCAGATCCTGCTGCGCAAGCTGGGCTACGCGCCGCGGTAGTGAGGAGAAGGGAGAGAGAGCGGGACGGACAAGCGGAGAGGAGGAGAGGAGAGAGAGAAGAGGAGTGGGCGAGAGAGGAAGCAGCTCAGGGACATGGAGAGCTGTGTTTTAGCGCCAACGCTGCGCGAGAGGCCGGGCTGCCGAGCTGAGCCCAGCGCTGCCTGACCGCCAGTGACCGTGCACACTCACACACACACACACACACGCACACACACCAGTGTGGGCCAGTCCAGTCCATGCTCAGTGGAGGTCACTGACCAGTTAGTGTGTGTCCAGTTGCTTGTGTGACTGGATGTGAATTGCAGTTAGTATGTTCTACGTCCTTGCTTTGTCTATGGCCAGGTACAGTGTGTGTGTGTGTGTGTGTGTGTGTGTGTGTGTGTGTGTGTGTGTATGTGAAGCTAGGCTAGCTAGCTAGGCTGTAAGTGAATGTATGTCTGCCTGCACAGCAGTTCTCCTCAGCAGACCGTGTGCAGTGCAGTCCTGTCCACCAAGTGCAATACTGGCACCTCCATGTCACGCCATGTGTCCATCCACACACTAGCACCGCCCTCTTCACGTCTGACCATTACCCATAAGCCCCCCAGCCCATCTCCCACACAGCACACTGAACTCACTCTGCACATCAGCTCCCTTCTCCCAGGTCTTGGCATTCTCAAGCATTCTATTTCAGTCATGTCTTGTTTTGGGGGGGTTTGCCTTCTGGTGGGAACTGTGGATGAGCCTTTGGGAATGAGTTGACACACGCACACACATTAGTCTTCACACGCACTCACATGCGCACACACACGGGCATACACACACACACACACACACATATGTTATTTGCACACACACCAGTTTTGGTGTGTTAAGGTTCTTGTATCCTTTCAAAGCAATGGTGAGGTGGTGAGGATGATATAGTTCTTTGTTTGATTTAGTGTTTTTGTTTTGTTTTTGTCTAAATAATTACCAAAGGGAAAGATGGTAAACCATAGTACAATGTTTCCATTTAAACAGAGACAGATGTACCATACTGTCTCACAAATGTATAGCTAACATATGCATTAAATGCTGAATTTTGCAGTATGGTGAATTGATGCTGTAGAAGGTGGATGCGCACACGTGCATGTGTGTGTGTGCGTGTGCGTGTGCGTGTGTGTGTGTGTGTGTGTGAGAGTGATTTGTGTTTGTGGGAGTGTGTGGCTGTGTGTGTGTTTTGAGGGGGGCAAGTTGCATACATGCAAATTTGTTTAAGAAACCTTTCAGCTCTGCTGTAGCGGGCTGGCTGAATAATGTGCAGATGGCCTATGTTTAGATCTCGGCCTTACTGGATCATTGCAAGCAGGCACATAGCTTGAGTACTTGCAGCAGGTGTGGGGTTGCTGAAGGAAGGAGATTTATGTGTGTGTGTGTGTGTGTGTGTGTCTCTGTGTGTGTGTGTGTTAGGAATAGAGGGTGAGTGAGAGAGAGAGAGAGAGTGCATGTGTTCTACAGAGGACTACATAGCTGCTGACAACTCCAGACCAACACTCTCTGTACAGAAAACACTGCCACTCTTTTTGGTCTGTGAATGTGTGTACATGTTTATTGGTTTATGTCCTTGCCTGTGTGTAATAATGTTAATCTCTGTGTGTGTCTCAATGTGTCTTTATAGACAGCAATGCATTCATAAACACACAAATAATCACACATACATGCTAGGCCTTTGTGTGACTTCAGTGTGTTGCACTAGTCTTCTCTTTGACTAAAATGTAGTCCAGCTCTTTCCTGGACCCCTCCTAAGTGCCTGGAAGAGCAATAGTACAAATGTACTCTTCACTAAATGCAAAGTGTGGAAGTGTATGGTGGTACACTTCAGGTTTTCTCTGTGGATGTTGTCCTCTCAGAGTTTTCACTTGTCCAAAAGAGTGTAAGAGTGATTGGATGAGGGGAGGGGGGATTGTGAAGCGAGGTCTAACTGGAAGTGTAGCATATCTCTGCCTGCCTGTGTATCTGTCTACTGGCTTACATCTAATCAGACAAGCACTTCTGCCAAAAGCTTAAACGTGAAATTGAGTTTCCTAACCTGTAGTTCAGGGGAGCGCATAGATACTACATATGAAATTCCATTCACAGATATGACTGCATATCTCCTATTGAAATTCTGAGGCTTTCATTGTCTCCCTCTGGCAGTGTATTTTCGAAATGGCCTGTAGTTTGGCTGAGTATGGCACAAGTATGGACAGGACTACTGCTGCAATAGCTGTGGATTGTGGGAAGTGCTCAGTGATGTGCGCTAAAAGGACAATAGAGGGCGCTATCTGCTCACCTCAGTTTCCGCTCCACATAGAGAGGATAACAAAGACTCGGGTAATCTCAGCACCTACCACTGAAGTTAGCCTACAGCATGGGCCTGAGCCACTTAGCCTACAGCATGGGTTTGAGGTTCAATTTACTGGCGACTATATTAAGTGATTTTTCCACAGCAACATAGACTGATATCTTTTGAGTGATTCTTGCACACCAATAGAGCTCCCCTAAACTGACAGTCAGCTGTGGACCTCAATTGGTAAATGTTGGGTTTGGTTGCAATGCACCCTTGAGGATAATTAAACATCACAATTATTTGTGAAGTATTAATTGTCTGGAGAGAGTTTAGCATTATACATCTCCTGCTGCAGCATTGTGGTTGTAAGTGTCATGTAACCAGGTGTTGTAATTCCAAATTGATACAATTGTGTACTTACTACATTATCTGACTTTACTGAGTAGCTGAAAGAATACTATACAATACTAAGCTTTTAATGCAGGAAGTACATTGTAACAATGTGTAATTGCAGTTCTGTTTACATTGTATTTACCCATAACAGGAGTGATGTAATATGAAGTGTGGTCATTAATACTGAGTCAGTGTTTCCCATACATTGACTTATTTGTGGCGGCCCACCACAATATCAACATTGACCACCACACAATGATTTTCCTGGTTGTACTAAAGTGTGCTTAAGTCTGGTTAGAATCATAACCACACTGCACTAATTTAAAAACTGTTGCATTCAGGTTAATTCTGCAAACCTACCACCACAAATAGAATTCAATTATGTGGGAAACACTGTGAGTCCTGTCAATCCAGACTGAGAACAACAGACTCTAGGACTGGTCTCAATCAGATGCCCCTCTGGCATTGGACCAGGGCTGATGCCATCTGATCAGCAGGTGGTAACGGAGCTACAGAAAAGACGTCTAAACGTGCATTGATTGAAAACGGTATTATGAGCTGACAATCAAGCTATGCCAAAGCACACGTTGCTTTTTGTTTGCTCCCTCAGGGGTACTCTTTGGGAGGATTTGTGAAGCAACCATATCAATTGCTTAATGTAATTTGATCAGGATATAAAAAATATATAAAAAAAGAGAAAGAATTGACATAAAGTAGGCTAAGTGGTACACCAGACAAACCTGACATTACCAGTATATTGGTATCTGTTGTGCATGACTTCTGAAAATAACTCATTTTCTTGCTGTTGACAATTTCTACCTATCTAAACATTTATCAGAGTTTATCACCTTCTTTGTTTTGATGCATCTATGCTCAAAGCTGTTTTGTAAATTTTTAAGGTTTTGTGCCAAGAGAATGTATATTAAAATTATTAATATTATATATGATTTGTGTAGCTCTTAGTGATTTGAATAAAGTAGGTGTTTAATTTGAAATTAAATATTGCTTGAAAATGTCATTTTTTATTAGTTTTTTTCAATCCCTAACAAGCGCTTACCCATACTTCAGATACTTTTTCTAAGCTCTTAACACAGACTCACACCTACAAAACACAATTGGCCAAATGGATCATTTTCTTCTCAAAAACACAATTTGTTAAATATATACTAACACATCTTTCTCTGCACACACTAACTTTACCAAAACACTAGAAATCTGACTCAAAATTAAGTTATTCTGTCAAAGAATAACACTTGTTTTCACTTCACAAGGTACATGCAGTCAATCAAAGTACACCAGGTTTCAAAATAATGGCTATTGTTGACATTACAAAAACTGCATAGACTTTTATGTTTCAGTTTTACAGGTATTTGCATGCAAAACATGCAATCCACCGTTTTTACACTAAATTTCTTGGTTGGGAACTGTATTCACATGTAATTCTCACATTCAAAAGCATTCCAGTAAAAAGCAAATCAGTTTTTTCCCTTTACAGGAGGTACAGTAGAAATATTGTTTAGGCTACAGTATGATAGAACAGAACAAGTTTTAGGCTACAGTATTATTTACAGTGAACAAAATATCCATGAAACACACAAGAGCATTCTGAACAAAAATACAAACAAAATTACTGTATCTAATCTCTGCGATATTCAGGGTTAGGCCACATGTTTTCATAAACAGCATCTGATTTAACCTATCCAAGGCGATGGGATAAAACCGCTTGGTAGCAGAAGCAGAGGTTTTTATACTGTATCTAAGGTTTGGAATATTGTTTTTGCTATTGAGATGTGTGTGTTAACATTCGTGAATACTGCAAAAACAATCCATAATTTTGTTGGGAGGTAGCCTATACCTTGTTTGTTAAGAAAATGTAAGCATTGTGGAAATGTGTTCACTGACTGCATATTGTGTTAAAACGACATGAAATATGTGAATGGTATGGCCACAAAAGACCGATGCTGTGCTAATTGTGTTTAGAGTTTTGAAAATGTGACAACTGGTTAGACAAACGCTTGTTAGCGACTGAAAAAAACTACTGGAATACTCCGTTCATTTGATGAAAAAAATATGTTGTGCATGAACGTTACCCCCTCACAACACAAGATGGCGCAACAATCAAAGCAAATAGTTAAACTGCACCCATGTCATTTTGGACTTGGCAATGGGGCCCGAACGGCGGACAATGCACGTTCCCTTACACAACATTTTGCATTAATGTGTTCAGGTGTTTTCCCATAAACTAGTTTGAATTTTGAGGCGAAGAAATGCCTCTAAGAATTAGCCTAGGTCTAGAAGACCTTGCCTACAGCATCCTACGTTTATTAGACTCGCTCTTTAAATTCTTTTATTTCAAGAATTTCAAGAACTGTCAGCTGTGCATATCAAAATAATTCACCATTGAATAGAGTGTTTTACACGCTATCCTGTTTCCTTCCATACAGAAGACAAGGCTGCGTTTGCATGAGAGAGACCACTAGGTGGCGGCGTGGAGCAGTCCTGGATGTGGACGTGGGTTCTGGCAGCATTGCTCCCTCATCTCTTACCATGGACTTGACCTTGACACTGAAGACCTGCAGCTGCCAGTGCTGTAGTCTGCTATATGTTTTTTCTTCAAATAATTCACATCATTATTAGTTTTACCGTACATTCCTCTTATAGGTTAGCCAATATCATACCAAACTATTTAAACACTGGCTTTTTTTGTCTTAATTTATTTTATTTAGGCCTATAAAAAAAATAAAAATGAAAGAACCCTTTTAAAAAACACAAAATTAAAGTTAAGAGTGGGAGAGGCTACTAGCTTCTATTAGTCAAGGAGAATATGCCTTGCCTCTAGTGAAAAACAAACTGAGAGCATAAGAGTCAGGTTGAATAGAGGTTGGGGGATGGTCACAATCACAAATACTGCTTGAGGAAGAGAGGTGATGGTGAATGCCGTTGCCATAGGTACCTGGAATGATGCCAGGTGACGAGAAGGCAGATTTGCATGTATTCTAATTTGTTCTGAGATGATTTAGTGCAGGCACATTGGAGAATGGAGCACAATACTGGACACTTACACTCTGCTTCCATCTCAGCTTTAAAAGGATGGAATTGAAATGTATGTGGCTGCCATTTGAGGCTTTATCAAAGGCTTTAAGCAGGATGTAGTGAATTGTAGGATGTAGTGAATTTGCAGAATTCAAATAAACAGGCTGCTGCCATAATTCTGCCTTTACAAGCACAGGATACAGGCTACCACATGTTCAGACCAATGGTATGCCTACAACTAGGCTGGATAGGCTATTGTTTAAATCAATTTTGTAAATTGGACCGAAAGACACTTTTGTGAAGCATAGCTGTATGCCTAAACTAGCCTTTGTGTGTTTGGTTAATAGGCTAGACCTAAAGAAGATCATTTGGATCAGTTGTGAGATTACAGTAATGCTTAAATTACATTCCTCATGGCATTATACACATGAATGGGCATAGGCTAGCAAAGCCTACTGTAGGCTAGGAAGTGAGGTCATCGAGGGTCTTGGACAGGACTGGAGGTTTTCTGGAGGGCGGTTTCAAGGTTTGTCGGAAAAGACATTTCTACATGACGTGCAATCATGAATTACAGTGCAACCATATTTGACAGAAACACATAATTTTCCTTCTGCGTCCTGATCAACCCAATTTGTTCCAAAATATTCTTGGTAGCAGCATTTAGCCTATTATGCTATTTTAAAGATTTCAGGTGATTCATAATTTTGATCCATAATATTGGCTTAATTTAGGCTATTTATCTAACAAGATAAATATCCCAGATACATAAGATAAGTAAAATAAAAGTCAATAGTTCTGTTTACTATCAAAAAAGAGCCTGCAATAGGGTGCAAAATAGCTGCCAAATTATTGGCAACGACGGGTAAAAAATTACAAGTGTCCTTGTGTACAAGTGAGCTTGTTTAATTAGCCTACTGACTGCGATTGCACATGGCATGATATTGTTTAAAAATGTTCAGCTGAATAGGCTAAACAACCTGAGGCTACTTAGGCCTATCCTGACAACGAATTCACAGTGCTATTAAGCCAAAATTCTGACGCGAAAATGATCACCACATTTCCTCACAGTCAACCGCACTAACTCACCTCCAGCAGTTTTAATACAGAACTAAACTGAGGAGAATTCTCTACATTGGCATTTTAATCCGTAAAATCCCCTTCATAAAAATACGATTAAGTTAACATGTAGATGTAGGCTACATTTAATAGACATTGGGTTAAATCGGCAAGAAAACATTTCACTTTAAATAAAATATTTATTTTCAAAGACCATTATTTTAAATCTTGACGAATAGCCTATAGGGTAGGCCTAGGCCTACTTTCCCCCTCCAGACTGGACATGACGTTAGGCCTATTTTTAGGCCTAGGCTAGCCTTGGCTGATAGTGTTGGGATTACCTTAGAATGTCGTGGAATCATTGAAATCGTTTTTTTTTTTCGTTGATATCATGCCTTTTCTGTAGGTTTACCTTCTGCTGTGTTAAATTAAATAACATAGCCTAATATTTCGTCAAGCCTTTAATATCTCAATTTTAGACTAAATTAAATTATGAAGCAGTTGGCTAATTGTGTCAGTGCTCTGATTTTTATGTGTTTGAAATAGACTGTTATTTATAGCCTTATCGAAAGAATCGGCATGATGAAGTCTCTTAAAAAGTGTTCAAAAGCTGAACATTGACATTGAGCCCACCGACTGTAAATTTCGCAACTGATGCGCCATTGGTTGAAAAATCATGTATCCTAACTAACTGTTCTGAAACAGTTAGGTCCTTGTCGTTCACTTGATTCTTTTAATTCACTCCAGTTAAACCGACAGCATTTGTTGGACGAACAGTTGCAGACTAATGAGATTATACATGCTAAACTTAACACAACAGTTACCACGCACTGCGCCTATATGTGGAACTTGGCACTGGCAAGAATGCATGACACTGCACAGCTCCTGCAGGCGCGCACACACGCACACGCTCTCTCTCGCTCTCTAAATAATTACAAAGCGTTTCCCCCACCATATTAAGAAAGAAAATCAGATTCATAAGATTCCATTTTATGTCACTTTATTGATAAAATAACACAGATATATCACTTAAAAAAAGCAGTCAATTTTTTAAAATATAGCGTGAATGAAGAAAAATAATGTATTCGTCATTTAATATCAGTTACAATTACTGTATACAATGACTTTAAAAAGGAGCACAAAAACATGCAAAGCAAATAGTAAACGACCACACTAATGAAAGCAATAAAATGCTGTTAAGGAGGTGGTGTTTTTCTATCTTATGCCAGCTCCTTAGGTCCACAAAATGTAATATTGGGGTCAAATATCTGAATATATTGTGCCCACATTCTAGTAACAAAGAGCCTAATAATATGTGGATTCTGGAATATGATTTCTCTAAAATTAACTATATATAAATACTTTGTCAAATTTCTGCTTTACTGATTACCTAATGGTTAATTATTTCATGAGAGATGTAGTATATCACTTACTTACCTTTACTTACCCATCTTTTCTGATGATCCATCACCTCATCAACGAACCAGCCAATTCATATCCAATACAGGACATTCCTCGGAATTGTGATTAGATTTAGAGGAAAGTGGAAAAACTGTTCATACATAGTAGATTCTTTAATGTATCCAGAGATGTTTGAGGCCAATACACAGATTGCCAGGTAGGAGTTCAGTACACAAAGGCATGTTTTTGTACATGTCTGGTCTTCTTCTTGTAAGCAGTTGGTATCCACCATTTTTGTTGCAGTGCTGAGATGGTTGTTTGATGGAATTAGTGCATTCTTTCTGTGATAGTTTGCTGTAAAGTAAGAGACTTGGTGCTTTGTCATCTCTGCTCTGGTATAGTCCTCTCTGCATCTCCAGTGCCACCTACACTTTCCCAGCAACCTGAAATAAACAGACAAAAAGACTCCAAATAAATCTCAAATACAAATAACAAATGCCATTTTAAGTGTGTCACATCTTTACAATTCTCAAGCGGTCCTCTCATGATCGAGTAGTGCTATTATCAAAAAGCACTTTAGAAAATCTGGGAAAGGCTAAATATATTTAATTATATGTAAGCAACTGTCATATAGCTTATAGTATGATTTCAACAGCACTTGAGCATGTCAGGACTTATGATAAAAATCAGGATGGAATGGTGTCTTGATTTAGAAAGTATTTATTGATTTAGAAAGACACTTATTTTCCATAATTTACATTAAAGAGTATCAAGACAGGAGCATGAAGAGTCCTTGCAGAAAACATGCAGATGTTTTCACTGATCATTTTGTCTGTCAGTGTGTCATTTTGTGATGATATTTTTCATTTAAAGAATGGCTGTATCACATGTACAATTTTGGGGACCATAAATCTATGCAGCATTAGGGCTAGTGTGACCACTTCTTTAAGGAATGCTGCAAAAGTGATTCATTGATTTTTACTGTATAAAAGCACACACTACTACAAGTGCTTTCAGTGCAGTCCATTGTAATATTAGGAAATCAGCCATCACCAGGTTATTCACACACACACACACACACACACACACACACACACACACGCATACACATATACAGTCTCTCTCTTGCTTTCTCTCTCTCACCCAAACACACACACACACACACACACACACACACACACACAGAGAGAGAGAGAGTAGCCTGTATTGTCCAAGGGATGACCAATGTGTCTTGAACAGGTTAGTAATCACAGACAGAACAACTTTCTTTCTCTCTTTTGATCTTTTTCTCTCTTGCAAACATACATTGGGTACCCCAAAGATGACCTCACAGTCTATGTCCACACACACACACACACACACACACAGAATATGGGTCCTCTTAGTGACCCCATGTTCCGGTTGGTGTGAGTGTGCCAGAGAGGAAAGCAAATCCTATGGGACACTATTAACATCACCTCTGGGACAATGAAGATGCGCGCACACACACACACGCACACACGCACACACACACACACACAGCCAGACACAAGGCTAGACACGCTGAGTTTGGCATAAGGTCTATTCTAATATTCATGGCTTGTGTTGGCAAACGTTGGTAGAGCTCTAAGGTTGTGTTGGGTTGTGTAATGACTTGATCACTCACATGCTAACCCTTCTGATGACGAGAATGCCACATTCAACTTCCTCACTCCCCAATAGCTCTGCCGATTGTTCAGAAGCACAGATACACTTTATTTCCTTTCATTTGTCAAATGTGACTCCGTGCTCCCCAGATTAATCCAAACATCCTTTTCAGTGTAACATAGTGCCAATTTAGACATTTTACCATTAGCCTTTTTGAAGCCAGACAATTTGTTTTATAAATATGTTTTACCTTCATATTGTCTGCCAGATTAAGATTTTATTATATTTCAAGACCATTGAACACTAAACTAAATTCTACCCTCTGTAATGTGTCAAATGTCTTGAAGCTTTAGAGAGCTTCAGAGAGCTTTCTTAGTGTTTTCCAAATGATTTGACGACACATAATGTGTGTGTGATTAGGGTGTCTAGGTTTTAACTGTAGAGGTCTCCCTGTCGCAGACAAGACAGCAGGTCAGACAGAGCCTATTCACACACTGCTGCAGGCGTGTATCATTAAGATAATGTATTCAGTATTAAGAGGAGGGAGCAGGAGTGTGTCTGGGCGCACTGTGTGTGTGTGTGTGTGTGTGTGTGTGTGTGTGTGGAGGGGGGGGGGGTGAATTAGTCTGGAAGGGGCAGAGGAAGAGACTGGGGGTAGCTGAGTTTGGGGTGGGGGTTGTTGGGGTGTCTGGATGGGTGAAGAGGGTCTGGGGAGCGTCTGAGGACAGGGTAGGGTGTTGAGCAAATCTGGAAGGTTCTCCAGACCAGTGCACTGGTGGACCGTAAGAACCAGTGGCAGACTGGGGGGTTCCCCATCCACTAGAACCTAGAACACAGACCACACACACCCCAGCAAATGAAAAGCCGTGAGAAAGGCCCAGTGAAAAAAATGTGAATATATGTTTTGGCCATGAACTTGAACTTGGCACGGCATGATATTTAGTTACAATTCTGATTTCCAAGTCCAAGCACAGTGCTGGACAGAATGATTAGAAACGGATTAAAAAACACACACACACACACACACACGCACGCACGCACGCACGCACGCACGCACACACACACACACACAGATATTATTTGGAGAAAAGTTCTTTCTTTCTGTGTCTTTTTACCTCAGTGGATATTGTGTCTATGCAACAAAGCTGTGGGCCTCATTCAGAATACATGTCATTGGATCACACCTTACATGAATTAAGTGATTGTGTGAGAGCTGCAGTGAATGGGTGGCCCCAGACACCAGTGAGCCAATAGCATGAGGCGCTGCCTCTGCCGTAGCCAATGGGAACCAGTGGGAGTGGAGGGGGGTGAAGGGTCACATGCTGCCTGACAGACAACCCCCTGTATGGAGGGCTCATGTACGGCTCCAAATCCTAAAGCCAACTTAATGTACACACATTTCCATAGAGATATATTTTTATAGCACTAGTGGCAGAAGGAGAAAAAGTAAGAGTGACAATAAGGATGAGAGAGAGAGAGAGAGAGAGAGAGAGAGAGAGAGAGAGAGAGAGAAAGAGAGCTAGCCTCCTGAGCTACATATTTTAGTGAGAGGCTCCATGCTCCAAAGATACTGTACAAAGACAACCAACCACAACTGAAACACCTCACTAAGCCGCACGCACGCACACACGCTCAGTGTTGGGTCAGATTACTTTGAAATGTAATCCATTACAGAGTACAGACTACACACCAATTTTTGTAATCAGTAACGTAATCCATTGGATTACAAAAATAATGTAACGTAATTTGAATACTTTTGGATTACTTTTGGATTACTTCAAAATAAAAAACTCAAAAATTAAATAAATTGAATGGAAAAGACAGAGCTTACAAATACATTGAATAAAAAAGACAGGGCTTACAGATAGCAAGCGGCACTTGCTGCGCTTGCTGCAAGGTTGTGTTGGGTTGAGCGAATGGCCCAAAGATTTGTGTTGTGGTAATGCTATTTCTGCTACTTTATAGTACACATGTAGCCCCCACTTCCCCTTTTCAACACAAATTGTGTGTTCATGTCTAAACCTCACTCCTGCTCTGGGTCATGGCACCAATGCCTTGTGCTGATTTGCATGGCTCAGCCCTGCACTCGCCCGGACTCGAACCCACAAACAGCAGCACCTTGGATTCGAGAGTCAAGTGTACTAACAATCGAGCGAAACATTGGGGGGGTGTCCTCATTTTGGCCAATTTCTCCTCACTTTATAGATAACTTGTCCTCCTTTTCAGAGTCTGGTTGGTGGTCACCCTAGTTATGCTACATTATAGCACACATGTATGTAGCCTTATACTTCCCCTTTTAAGCACAAATTATGACTATCAACTGGTCTTGTATTTCTGCACAGAACCACTCAAGTGGAAAAAATAGGCGTCCATTTTATTCTCTAGCTGGGTCGCAGTTGGGTGTGCTAAAAGGCAATAACCCCTTAAATTATGACTTCTGGCAAGTTTTGTCCAAATAAATGACAGATTGAGACTTATAACCATCAATAATATAACCATCAACACATTTAAGGCATCTTGCTGTTAAAAAAGATGGCAATTACAAAGCATGATTATCACATATACTGTAGCGTGACCCGTGTTATTTGAATGAGGGGCCCCATTTATATATCAGGGTGAATAATATAACCTATGTTATTTGACTGAGGGGCTCTATTCCGATATCAGGGCTGGAGAACATAGTAGTGACTTCACACAGAGGTTTGGGCTTCAGGGATCCCTGTACACTTGGGCCCCTGGGCCTAGGTCCATTAGGCCCGTTCAGTAATCCATCCCTGCTCATAAATTTGCCTGTTTAGATATGTTGAACTGTTTTGGAATTCCTGGTGAGTGATATTCCATATGTAGTCTTATTTGAGTTTTAATAGCCTACAGGAAATGTTTGGGATAAAAAAGCTGATTTAGAAAGTGTCCCATGCCCCATTGAAAAAAGTATTTTGAGTATTTTCAAAATACAAAAATACAGTATTTTATTTTGATACATTATGGCTACAGTATTTTGTAGTTTATTTTGATACATTTAAAAAGAGAGTATTTGGTATTTTATTTAAAAATAGGCTACATCCTGATGTATCTTTGCCCATCCCTGTATGTATTGAAACACATTAACAAAATGTAATCAAGTAATCTTAGACAATGTAACTATAATCTGATTACACATTTTTCTTATGTAATCTGGTCTGATTATAGTTACTTGTTTTTTGTAATCTGATTACATAATCCAGATTACTTGTAATCAGTTACTACCCAACCCTGCCACACACACACACACACACACACACACACACACACACACACACACACACACACACACACACACTATGTTCTATGTGTAGAACAAACAGAGATACCCATCACTGTAGTTTGAAACATTACATCTAACACTGCATTTCACACATTATGGAAATCAGCTTTTGGATTGGATTGCTAACTCATTTATTAAGGCTATTGCATAACTGTAACATGAGAGAGAGAGAGAGGGAGAGAGAGATGAGGGCAAAAGAGATAGAGAAAACTCCCATAGGAGACTAGAATGAGGACACTGTCTATAATGAGGGCAGTTTATAACTCAGTATCAGCAACCTCTTTCCACATACTCTCTCTTTCCCTCTCTATCTCTCTCACACACACACACACACACACACACACACACACACACACACACACACCTGGGAATATCCATACAAACTTTCGGCAAATTTGGGATTTGCTTTGCAGGTCCGTCTGGCCAAGAAGTCATTGAAACCCATTTCCAATGTCCCTAAAACATAGGCACGCAAATGCAACCGCTAATCCAGCATGGACACGTATTTCTTTGGAACTGAGTAAACAACTGCATTTAAAAGCTTCGTTGACAAGATTTCTACACTTTTGAAACAATTTGGTAAGAGTTTAATGTACCAATTTAAATTTAATTTCACTGCTAGTTACACCCCTGCTGGAAGTCGTAAGTCAATGAGCCTTTTCCAGACTCGCTCCCAATTGTACAATTGTGACTTTCTGGGGGTTCCCAGTCTACACACACACACTCACAGTATCTTCCTTTCTATTTATTCACAGAAATAATCTGAATTTAGTCTGTCAAGAAGCAAAGGTTATGTTTACGTAAAATACAATGATTATCCCATGAGTGTTTCACAACACTAATCTGGCTCTCACTGACAAATATGTTTGTAATCTTTTTCAGTTCAAATGTGTAGATGTACACACACACACAAATACTGGAAATCAAATTTACCCCCTCCCCCCCCCCTCTCTCTCTGTGTGTGTGTGTGTGTGTGTGTGTGTGTGTGTGTGTGTGTGTGTGTGTGTGCACGATATGTGAATGACAACATAAAAAAGGTTCAAATAAAAAAGTAAGAGAAAGCGAAGAAAAGAGAGAGATGGACAAAGTGACAGGAGGGAGGAGGCTGGACTCAGCGGGGTCCAGAGAACTCCAGCTGAGCAGACATTTTGTTGACACGGCAACAGAGTCTCAAGCACCATTCGGACGGACAGTTTCATCTGAGTGGAGGAATGAGGAGGAGAGGAGGGGAGCGTGTGAGACAGAGAAGAAAGAAAAAAAAGAGAGAGAGACCAAGACAGAGTGAGACTCACAAAAGTAGTGCTACTAAGCTTTATTTCAGCATAGGCTGACACGATTAGGCTTGAGAGGGAGAGAAAGAGAGAGAGAGAGAGAGCAAGAGAGTGAGAGAGGTACCATATTCACCATGAGAAGGGGTGGACAGGTCTATTGAAGTGATGTGTGGAGGGGGGGGGGGTGTCTCTTTCTGCTAAGCAAATGAAGCTGAAACAGCATAGTATAAAGGAGTGCACCCCTGTGACGGAGTGTACCTTCTCAGCCATTCTAGCGCATCCTCTCTGGGTGAGGTAATGCATACGCCTCTTAAAGGGGCTCTAGGAGAGAGGTGCTGCTCCAAACCACACATGCTTCACAACAAAGGAACACAAATCTTTATCCGCTTTTTGTGTCGGGAGAGAAACGACCCACCCAGAGGTTCGTTCTCATGATCTGACTCGAGCATAATTGTTTCAGATTTTGGTCCTTATTAAAATAAAGAAACACCATCAGTAGTATAAGTACAAGCTTGACAAAATTGCCACATGGGTCCTTCTCCTCCGCATTAAGAGTGCATACGTCACCTCTAATTACTGGCCATATTTGTTTTCCGTCTATACAAGTCTGAGAAAAATCAACAAGATGTAGATATTGTGGAAAAAGGAGCTCAATCAGTCCTGACACCTGGAGTTTTAAAATAGCCCATGAAAAGAACACATGGTTGGGTTTAAAATAAACCCATGATTGGCCTTCTCTGCTCAGTCATGTACAGGAACAAAGACTACTGGGGAACGCTACAAAAAAAATATATTTCTGCTCTGCTATGATCCAGCACACACACACACACACACACACACACACACACACACACACACACACACACACACATTCTTGCATGGCAAAGTCTGAAGCTCTGTTTGCCACACAATTTCCAGCTGATTTTCATCAGTGCTGTACAACACAACACAGCAGCCAGTCAAACAGAACGATGATAATCGCAAAAAAAAAATCAAGCACTTCTCTCTCTCTCTCTCTCTCTCTCACACACACACACACACACACACACACACACATAGATGGAGTCAGAACAAAAAAGTGCAGTGTCAATCAGGAAGCCATCCTCCTTAAGACAAAAAAGTGGTGGGTTATGTCATCTTGACACCTCGCCACCACGAGAACTGCCACGTCAAATAAAAGAGGCCCTACTATCTGGCAGTCTACATGGCATTAGCAGACGAGTGGGTGGGGTGGGTGGGTGAGGGGTGGACTGCAGTCGGCCCTAAAAGCCCTCGCTACTCTCTTCCACCCAGACGGCTGCCTGGACTTCAGCACACAATAAGTACCCACACAGGTTCATTATCACATGGCAACCACGTATTTGCATTCGTTTCTCAGACAACCAGACCCCCCCCCCCCCCCCTCTCTCCCAGCCCTCACCCCTCCTTTGACCTTGACCTATGGGGTCCTTCTTCACCTGCTGCAGAGGCATTATGGGCCCTTTAGCTGTCTCGCCGCTGCCCGGCTGCAGGGCACATTTTTGGGGTGTTCCCACGCTCCACGACAGACCACCCCACCCCACCCCCACTGCACTTCACCCATCCCCACGTCAGCCGCCCCAGCTGCACCCTGTCCCAAGTGCTGGGGAGCACTGCTAGAGCTGCAGCCGTGACGGGCGGGTGGCGGGATATTCATATACTGCAATGTGGGGCCTCTCCGCCTGCTTTGTGTCTGTGGGTCAGATGGCTGTCTGGGTTACCCTACGATCAGTCAGACCAGCTCTGGGGAGTTCACATGAGTTCACGTTCAAGACGGTCCTGTGTGTGTGTGTGCGTGTGTGTGTGTGTGTGTGTGTGTGAGAGAGAGAGAGAGTGTGTGTGTATGTGTGTGTGTGTGTGTGTGTGTGTGTGTGTGTGTGAGGGGCTGTCTCTTGGTGTATGTATATGTACACATGGCTTTGAATGAGGTTTCCTTAATATTCCAAAAAAGTAGGCACACGTAAATTTCTTGAAAAATAAAAACATTTTGTTTTGTCTAATCACGGTTGTATACCATGGTTTTTGATAGTATTGTGGCATTGATTTCATGGCATGGGATTTGATAATAGCAACATTTCCTTCATTTGATTGAATATTTCGACAGCTAAATCACCTAATGTATCTATAGGTAGTTATATAGAAGCCACTGGTCTATGGAGAGTTGGGGGTCTACAGATCTCCATATCCTCTCATCCACCACTCCACTATTCCCTCACTAACTCCATTGTCATGTGCATGTCATTCAGGTCTCCATCAGAACCCGCCCGCATCCACCCACCCCACTAGCACGTCATTCAGACCTGAGCTGCCTCACAATGCACAGGGTTTCAGATTCGGCCAAAAGCAGTGATTTAAGAGTACAGATGTGTGTCTAGCCACTGAACTAAAGTCCCGTGTCTCCTTTTTTTTAGAAAAAAGCATGGAGCGGTCCAGTCATTCACCCATACATCCATGTCCTCCACCCAATCACAGACACACACACACGCACCCACACAAATACATCCCTCCACTCATGAACTAACATTGACGCTACAGTGTGACTGTTCTCTGTGACTTATGATTCTTAGTTTCCTCAGCGTTTGCTTCTTCTTCCTGCTGAAAAGGGATAGGCTAAGAGTGGCCCATGCCTTGAGCTGATTGGCTGCGTGCTGCCTCCATATTTCCTTTGTGTACAGGAGAGATGCATTGTGAGGTATCACATAACCAGGCTACTGCTGGGCCACACAGTGGGCACACACGTACACGCATGAGAGAGAGGCTGCCCCGCTGTTTGCCTGCGCATAAATCAGAGCGAGTCGCTACCCAGCCGTGAATGCTAAATCGCCCGTTGATTACAGTTTTTGGCTCCCACGCTTTTTTGTCTCTCTCTGCTATCACTGGTTAGGCTTACGAGTCACCGTGACAATGCATCTGTTTAAAATGATGCATGGACATATGGGGCCACCCCCCCCCCCCCCAACTCGTCCAGACTAAATATGCAAATGGCACCCAGCCACACATGGACACATACGCAGAGCCAGACACTATTCATTGCCTGATATCCCCAGATCCACCCCTCCCGCTCAAACCCACCCAACTTTAATGGCTTCAGTCCTGGACAGACCCCCTCACCCCCCACAACCCATCTCCAGCTCTCCGCATCTTAAGAACGAAAGCGTTCACAGGGCTTATACCTCCTCTTTTTCTCTTACACCAGCCAGCCACACACACACACACACACACACAACTCTATTCCAGTGTGTACTGTGTGCCGTTTCACACAGATAAAACCTTATTGCAGCAGATTGATTTCTTTTGACATGGTGGCATGCATTAAGTATTTGGTTATGTTTGCATTTTCCACGTCCAGTATAGACCATAACGGCAGTTTGGGTGTATATCAGCTACCATTCAGTAGATACAATTACTTTTAGCTAACTTGATTCTGTCTTAACTGACTATTGTGTGCTAAACAAAAAGGGATAGATCAGCTGATGCTACACATGCGGACCCACAACACAGACCACACACACACACACACACAGAGAGAGATAGAGAGATTAGAGAGAGAAAGAGAGAGATGAAGGTAAAGGTATCTTTTAAATTTAGATTTTTTAAAAATCCCTCAAACACAACCAGGTCTGTGGAAAATACACAAAACTGAGTTTACAGAGATGATGGAGATTCTGCTGCAGCACAGCAAATACAAACCAGTTTGAGAGGATGTTAATTTCTCCATCATTAACATCATCAAATCCCTCTCCCTACTCTTCATAAACACAGAGACAAGCTCAGTAACATCTGGGCGCACAATGATTATGCCAAATCAAGAGCAAATACAAACACCTGTACCCACAACACACCCATACATTCTCTCTCTCTCTCTCTCTCTCTCTCTCTCTCTCTCTCTCTCTCTCTCTCTCTCTCTCTCTCACACACACACACACACACACACACACACACACACACACACACACACACAGATTTACATGCTATCTGAGCAGCCGAACACACAGATGAGCACGGCACATATTCGCTGAGCTGAAAGCACACAGCAGAAGGATGAGCTATTTATATACGGACTGCCCCACTTTTAAAAACACACATGCAGATGGGTCTCCATCTCTACACATACAGCAGAATTTACACAAAGAACTGCTGCATTTAACATCTAAGGTCAAGACACACACACACACACACACACACACACACACACATGCATATGGCACCGTTAGATAGACAGGAAAAGCATCCTCATTACCCTTCTGCCTTAGACCTACAGATGCCTCTGAAACACTGTTATTACTGAACACTGAACATGCAGAGGAGAGAGAGAGAGGAGAGGAAGAGCCGCCAAGAAGACCGTCTCGCTTTTTTATCTCCTGCCATGTGATTTGCATGTGGACGCCGTGTCCATGAATGATGCACCCTCCCTCATCTCCAACCACATACCAGCTAAATCAATGCATATGCAAATGCAATTAGTGCTGATTTGCATGGCGTCAACAGCTGCACAGATGGCAAGCGAACACAGGAGGCGGGACGCCGCCATCTTTTGGAGGGAAACAGGCAGGGATCGCTGGGGCAGCCATTTTAGCAGTTGCCATGGCACTATGTGCCCAACAGCTGCCAAGCACCCAGCTAGTGCTAGCATGCCAGCCCATTAGCTTGAGTTACAAACTAAAGACTCTAGTACAGTGTCACTGACAGAGCACCGTGTATCTCATTTGTTTCTGCTCATGTGTATACCACAGAGGAATGCTTGATTTGATGTGTGGATGGTATTAAGACATTGGATGTGGTCAGTCTACGGCTATTCTCTCCTCAATTATCCTCCTAAAACATGGAGCTAGCTGGTGCAATGCTAGCTGGTGCGCTATTGTCTACTGTCACACCACTGCAGCTCCACCCTTAGCATAAGCCCTGTGTTGTATTGAGCCCTGAATGTAGGGACACAAGCTGTCTCCTGTGCGTCCTCTGTCCTGCCCATACAACATGGCGAGGTACAAAGGACAGATGGCGAATGGCCTTGTAGTATCATTTGGGCTACATATCACACTGTAACAAAGCAGGTGTCTCAGATGCAAAGTAGCGTTTTTGTTTCATGGAGGAGGTACATGACAAACATCCACCCTGCATCTCCATTCTCTACCCTGCATTCATTCTGGTACTGGAGATCGGTTTGGGGCTTTTCGGCTGACTGATGACATGATTTACTGTTACTGTCATGTGGAAGCATTGCCCTTTCCTTACCTCATACTGTAAAAGCTTCTGTCGGTCATCCTGTCCTCGGTCTGGTCAGTACTGAGTGCAGCTCTTGGACACTACTCTGGGCAGGTGATTTTCTGGGTGGACTTCTGGATTCTTCGTGATGGTTTGAGGTTTGGTCGTCCAGTAGAGCAACTCTCACAAATAGGTTCAATCTCAGTGTGAACTCTAACACTTGGGTGCCCCCCGGGGAGAACTTGGGGAGTTTATTTCTGGAGTGTTGTTTGTGTGTGTTAGTTTTTACTTGCCAACACACATTTTCAGGATGCATTATAAATTTTACAAAAACTGAACGACTTTTTCCAAAAGCAAATGTGGATGGTTACAGAGCTGATCATAGAAAATGCCTTTGGCGAAGTCTTCAACACTACACAAAGACCGATTTGGGAGTTGTATGTGTTCTCAAGTTTCTGTGTGTGTGTGTGTGTGTGTGTGTGTGTGTGCACACTTCTCCAGTCTAGTGAGTTGGTGTGTGTGTGTTTAGCAGCAGCGTGCTCTAGAGGTCTTGGGGTCTTCTGCGCTGGAGGCTACAGTTGAGCAGTGTGGTGGAGGCCCCTCTCTCCGTATTGATCTCTGCTGCTCCACCGCTCCACATGGGTGGGGAGCTGCGGGGATCCAGCTGCACCTCTGCAGCCCACTGAGGGAGCACCTCGCTTGGCCTCCAATCTGCGAGCGGGCCCTGGCGATGCCGCGGTCGGGCTGGAGGCAGGGAGAGTGAGAGCCTCCTGCGGTCCTGGACGACTAAGCCAAGCTCCAGGTGCCGCCCTGCTCTCAGCCCTCCACCTCTCCACCTCTCCATCTCCCTCCTGGTTCTAGCCTTTCCTCCCACTCTGTCCTTTCATCCTCCTCTTCATTCTTCATTCTGCAGAGAAAAAGAAACACAGAAGGGTTTTCATTTAGT
The DNA here is from genome assembly GCF_018492685.1 of Alosa sapidissima. Classification (NCBI taxonomy): domain Eukaryota; kingdom Metazoa; phylum Chordata; class Actinopteri; order Clupeiformes; family Clupeidae; genus Alosa; species Alosa sapidissima. Next base: position 17,422,058 of record NC_055957.1, read on the forward strand.
TCACCTTTAACTCTGAATTCAACATGCATGCATAGAAATATACAGAGCAGGCATGGAACAAGAACATATCGAGAAGCTGCAGAATGTATTTGTCCACTTTGCCTTAGTAACATTAAGATGAGATTTATTTTTGGCACATGATTACATGTTTACTTAATGGAGAGTAGTGTTAAATAATGTCTCAAAGAAACTGAAGAGGCTTGAATGACTGAATACATTTTGTAGATCTTTTACTATTTAGTTATCTATGTATTTTATTTCCCTGCTCTCTTTTCAGTTGCATTAGAATGTTAAAATTCAACATGTCTCCCATAAACCCATGTCTCCCAATTTTTTCTTTTCCCTCCTTGCCTCCTGGTCTGACCAATTTGGGAGAGAGCATTATGTGAAATTATTGAAATGGGCCCTGCATCCTTTTCTCATGTTAATAGGGGTTGGCTACATTCCTTCAAGGGGGCCTCCACTGCTTTTGTCCTATAGGAGCTGAAAGAGGGGGTGCACAGGGGTGCCCCTGAACAAACACAGAGTGAGGGTACACCCCCCCCCCCCCCCCCCCCCCCCCCCCAAACAAAATGAGAGACATAAAGTAAAGAGATTTAGAGTTCTGGACATAAGAGGGTATCTGTTTGTGTGTGCGTGTGTTTTGGGGACAAAAGTGTCTACTCTAAGGTCTGAGGGTATGAGTATGTTTACTGTGTGTCTACTCTAAGGTCTGAGGGTATGTGTATGTGTACTGTGTGTCTACTCTAAGGTCTAAAGGGTATGAGTATGTTTACTGTGTGTCTACTCTAAGGTCTGAGGGTATGTGTATGTTTACTGTGTGTCTACTCTAAGGTCTGAGGCTATGGTATGTGTATGTTTACTGTGTGTCTACTCTAAGGTCTGAGGGTATGTGTATGTGTATGTGTACTGTGTGTAAGTGTGTATGTGTACTGAGAAGCCATGAGTGAGCTGAACATCTATGATAGCACAAGCACTGCTGCAGTCACCGCTAACTGAGCTGAACGTCTATGATAGCACTGCTGCAGTCACCGCTAACTGAGCTGAACGTCTATGATAGCACTGCTGCAGTCACCGCTAACTGAGCTGAACGTCTATGGTAGCACTGCTGCAGTCACCGCTAACTGAGCTGAACGTCTATGGTAGCACTGCTGCAGTCACTGCTAACTGAGTTGAACGTCTGTGATAGCACTGCTGCAGTCACTGCTAACTATCTCATTGTAGTGGCCAACACACAATGAGACTTCAGTATGCATCTCGCTAGAACACAACCACATGCACACATGTTTCTCTTGCACCAGGCACCAAACATCTCTCTCTCTCTCTCTCTCTCTCTCTCTCTCACACACACACACACACACAGACACACACACACACAGACATCATCAGGTCACTGAAATGGTTAGCTCACCACGGACCACCAAGCGCCACAATACACACACAATGACATGTGTTGTGCTATTCATACTAGTCTGGATAGATGGATGGATGGATGGATGGATGGATGAATTCATGGATGGATAGATAGATGGAAGGATAGTAGGGGTATAGAGATGGAGGCCTATAAGATGAAAATCAAACAAGATGGAGATAAAAGACTGAGTTTGTCTTTCTGTCATTTCTGAAAAGGGGTGCTAGGTCCCTGGCAAGAGAGGGGGTGGGGAGAAGGTAGCAAGTGTGTGTGTGTGTGTGTGTGTGTGTGTGTCAGCTCCAAGTTCAGGTCCACTGACACAAGGTCATGGGAGAGTAAGGGGAGAATAGCTAGTGCCTATGTCATTGAGACTCCTGAATGACAATCCAACTATACTCAAGTGCCTACCACCCTGCCCTACTCCTCTCACTGCCTGCACACCACAATCTCATTTATGAATTCTGGTGGGATTTTGTTACATTTTACACTTACACAAGTATAAACTAATACAAAAAAATCTATCAAGGATGTAGCATTTCTTGTTTTAGAACTAATTTATTTTATAAAACATGCTAAATATGTTATTATTTACAACAAAGCAAAAACAGAAATAAAGTTGACTTGTCACACTATGACAAATTAAGGTCTTCATTCTGCGGCGTTATCGCAAAAATGAATTAGTTAATAAAATGGGCAAGACAGAAATTAATAGAAATACAGTAGATAGAAATTAAAGGCAAGATATCCGAGTGAGGTTTGCAGTGGAAGTTTTCAGCTCAACTGAACATAATAAAGCCTTGCCAATTAGCGAGTTAATTAAACCAGAGAGAGAGAGAGGGCGAAGGAAATGAGAAGTTGATGAGAGGCTCTGGGGAAGACAGAGAGAGAGCAGCACAATGGTAAAGGAAGATTGGTAATCAGTACTGATATTCAACTATAGCAACAACAAAATCAGCTCTTTTATCTGAATGGGATCTGATAAAGAGTGGAGAGAGTGGGCAGAGAGAGAAAGGAGAAAGCAAAGTCTTGGGTTCCATTGAGCAGTATGAGGATCTGTGCTGTTCTGGCTATAGAGTGACTCTCCCTGCCTCTCCCAAACACACAAACAAATGCACCCATACACACTCTGTCATGATACAGAACACTATGCACTTGAAATTATAAGAAATATTTTCATACATGAAAATATATATGAAGCAGCAATGCTGAACTGGTTCTATTCAATACATCTGAGGGAACAAACATCTTGGATAATGTTAATAACATCCTTTTTTCAAATGATACATATATTTTGTAAATGTTTTCTTCGTGTCTGCCAGACGAGGTGTCCCCGCATAAGGTGGCCCACCCTACACAAGCCCAGCGTTATTTGTTTTCCCCCTTCTTGACTCGCACAATTTGTTACCATGGAAACAACCTGTCCTCTTCTTTGCTGCTCTCTCTCTTTTCAGGCCTGAGGTGGGACTCCAATGGAGAGAGAGAGAGAGGGAGAGAGAGAGAGAGAGAGAGAGAGAGAGAGAGAGAGAGAGAGAGAGAGAGAGAGGGAGAAAGAGAAGGATAAGGAGAGGAAGATAGAGTAAGGGAGATAAGGAGGAGGATATTGTCTTGTCCTCTCTTCTGTGTGTTGCTTTACCCTTACGTGTTGTGGTGTCATGTACCTGCAGCTTTCTGCAGAATACAAATCTTACAGTCCCTCAATTCTTGAAAGAGTAAAAACTAATCGGAATCCCGAAATGGTTCTGTATATAATAAAGGCATACATAAAAGAACGAATTCAACATGCAATGTGCAGAATTGGTCTCTCTAAAATCATGCATTTTTACCAATGACCTCTCCTGTGCACACACACACACACACACACACACACACACACACACACACACACACCCCTCCCATTCTCTTTAGGTCTGTAGTCTTTAGTACTCCACTGTATCCGTGTCTGTCTGTGTGTAATGGTCTGAGTGGGTCCTATCTACTCAGCCTACATCTGCGTTGAGGGACATTACCCCAGTGAGATGGGTGACACAAACACCCCCTGCCGGGATGAGGGAGGGACACCACCTCTCTACCAACAGGAGGGTGGGTACCGACCCCCCCCCCCCCCCCGTCCCGTCCACCGTCAGTGGTACCGGGCCCTTCATCTTCTCAATTACAGAAGACAACAGAGGGCCAAGTCCCAAACCACAAACCACTCACTCACTCACTCTCCCACTCGCCCTTTCCCGCACTACTGCGTCTGACTAGCGTGTGGTTGCGGTGGGGATGGAAAAAAAATGTTCTCTTTGGAGGAGCCCAGCAGCAGCAGCAGCAGCAGCACTAGAGGCGGGAGCAGGGGAGTCATTTGGAAGACGGACCAGTGAAATGAGAAGTGTCAGGCTGACAGAAATAGCTGCAGGAGAGCTAAAGGAGAAACAGAGGCCTGGAGGGACAGGTAGGCAGACAGCCGCACTGGAATCCTCTGGGCTGCTCGAGACAGGAGGGGAGAGAAAGAGAGAGAGAGAGAGAGAGAGAGAGAATTCTGCCATGCTACCCTTTCTCTTCCTTTAAAACCAGAACCATTTTTTATACATATAATTTATTTAACTCTCTATTTATTTCTCTTATTTCTCTATTGTAAAAGATATCCAGAAAAGGGAGTCAGTTAGTTGATAATAATGGTGAAGTACATATATATATATATATATATATGCATATGGATATATTTGATGCTTTGAAATAATACAATCTTAAAATCTTAGCTTTTAAGGAAGATTTAAGAATAAAATAAAAATGCTGTACAGTAACCAAAATATAACCATCTTAAGCCCCTAAACTCAAGAAGCAGAGGCTTTAGAAACATCCTTCTTCAACTTCACTGAATAATGTAAATAGCCACTACAGGTCCTCACAGTTTATTGAGTTCTAAAAAGAGCCCATTTAAGAGCTGCCTTCACCAGAATCACTTCACTACACAGTCTGATGATGACACATAGCCATTGTGAAGACAAACGATATTTAAACATGCAGCAAAGTAATATCTGTAATATGTTTGAAAAACTGTGTCAACTCGCTCAATTAAAAGAGACAATCAATTAACAAAATGAAAAAGCAGGATCATGTCTTGCCTGGATTCTCTTTTGACAAATAATTGTTCACTCACAGAAATGAGTGTCTGTCAGGCTGTCAGACATAAAAATGCACTGAAGGAGCCTTGCACTTTTAATTCTGCTCACGGCAGGCAACAATGAGGCTGCAAACGCATCTGCGAGACATGAATGGAGAAAAGCAAGCTGGAGAGGCCGGCATTTAGACAGCAGCAGTCTCCTCTAACATAGTATATTAACAAGCTATACACTCTCACACAATGCACTCCCTGATTGCCACAATGCTTCCTCACATTGAACTAATTAGAGGCAGCCCTCCCCTCCACCGGTGTCTCCTGAATTGGATGAAAGGAACAGGAGAAAGAGGGAGGGAAGGACGGAGGGAGGAAAGGGATGCAAACAGGAGGAGGTGAATAGGAAGAAAAGGAACGCGAGGGGAAAGCAATGTGTTTACTCAAAGGCCAAGGCTTGTGTCTGAGTTCCAGAAGCATAAAGAAGTGTAAACAAGGCTTGGGGGAGCTAATTGAGCGTGAGACCACTCTGGGCTGGGCTTTCTGCTGGGGACCGTAAAAGGAGCAGGAACATAAAGCTGCAGCCGGTGTTTCAACTCCAGCTGGAAACCGGTTGCACTACACGTTATACAGACATGTCAGGCCCCTCCTTCTCTGCAGTGTTATGCTGGATGGTATTCCACCAGATGGAATTATGAGGAGCAAGAGATTAATTAGGACGCCTGTCTGGGCCAGTGTTATTGAAGTGCCATCTCATCACTGCTCATTAGTGGTGACATTTTGTTTGAGACTCACACTGTTGCTAGCAAATAAATAACATCCGTTTATAGACTAATCAGTTGCAACAAAATTAGACTACTTGATATTTTGAGACTTCTAAAACTATTCTTTGTGGTGGGCTTTTCGTTTCTAGTGAAGTTTCTTGTTTAGGAGGCAAGTCCTCTGGCATGACCTTTATGAACTGTCCCTCCATAGTGTTTTGTGCTCTGTAATGAAATTCCACTTGGTAAGAAAGGTGGTGGGGGAAGCTGGAGAGAGACCTCGCCACCCATTATTTGGATATAGATCACAGATCTTATTGAATGTCTAACAGAAAGACATTCCTGCTAAGTTGCTAGGTCTTCCAATAACACCACCCATCCCCCGGCGGCACACACACACACACACACACACACACACACACACACACACACACACACACACTCCTTGTTTGAATTAGCCCTCTTTTATATTATGTTGAAGAGAGAATGTGTCTTGCCCCCCACCATCCCTCATCCCAGACACGCACACTCAACCTCACACACACACACACACACACACACACACACACACACACACACACACACACACACACACACACACACACACCAAGTCCAAGTTTGCCTGGGAGTGTGAGAAACCAACAGTAAAGATCATGGACAAAAGGGGAAGTGTGGCTCACAGACTTCTGTAGCAGAGCTGGACTGCAGATAACACATTAAAACATATTAAAATATGTTCAATTATTTTATATAACTGATGTGTTATTTAGATCTGTGTATGATTATTCAATACAATCGCTTCAACTTAAATGGGTAAGTGCAGTATACGGGGAAACCCTAATAATACGCTTTGATAAAGGTTGAGTGCTACTTTTTCCTTCACAATATGTGGCATGTTCAGTAATTAAAGTAGGACAAGACTTCAGGCGTTCCACTCTGCCCAAGCCTCTACAGTACCAGAATAGTAGGGTGCTCAGTATCGGGCCACCCAACTGCCCTTTCTTCAGACAGCTCGTTAATGTGCACAAACTCCATTTTGCCCCCCCCCCCCCTCCATTCTTCTATGTATATATTAGCAATGTGACTTGACCCTTACAGACCCAACTACTGTTCTCTGTCTTGCTGGGCGTGGGAAAAAGAGAGCCACTCTTTTCACAGCTGCTGCGTCCGTTGCCGTGCACCCGTGGAGGCCAGTCGCACATCACCATCCACCGCACCGGCCCCCCTGGTACCCCTCTACCCACCCACCCTCCATCTCCTGTCTGCCCCCTCCTCCCCTCCTCTGGGCTCTCCCCTCCTCTTCAACTTTCCCATTCACTGCCTAGCCGGGCCCTTTTCACCAACAACCCCCCCCCCCCCCCCCCACACACACACACACACTCTCCCCCACCCTCTTTGCCGATCGTCTGGCTTCATAAATACATCTCATTATTCAAGCTCTAGTTTGCATAGAAATGTCAAAGGGGCCTCTGCCTCTGTCTAGCTGAGCAAAGCCTGGCATACTCAAACAAGTGCTAAGAAGATGAAGAAATATTTAGCGAAAAGCTAAAAAACAAATCCCAAATACACCATGGATTGTGTTTAGGCGTTTGTGTCTGTTTCCCCTCCCTCCCTTCTCCCACTTTTACTTCACTCTTGAACATTTATCAAACCCTGACATCACTACCGTGGACTATTCTCCATCTTTCTTAATCTCTCTCTCTCTCTCTCTCTCTCTCCCCCCCCTCTTCCCCCTCTTCCCCCTCCATTCCCACCTCCTACGATGCTACTGGGGGAAGCCTGGTTATCATCTCTTGCATGAGTTTGTAATCTGTATCAAGAGGCGTTAGTCACAGTGGTGTTCCCCACAGGCCCTCGGTCCACAGCTCAGCCTGCAGGCCCCGGGCTCCAGGGCCGCCCGGCGCACTCCCTCGTCCAGACTGATCTGCACTCGGCTCACGTGGGGCCGGCCACATCATTTAAATCAACTCATGAGAACAACCATGCGGAACACTTTATGCATACAAATCCACCCATCTGGGGGGGGGGGGGGGGCGATTCAGTAACTGCTTCTAAAAAAATCTCTCTTTTTCTTTCTCATCTTTTGCTTTTGAACATTTCTACCGACATCTCAGACTGTGTATAACTTTTTAGAGCCATCAAATTTGACCTTGCCTTGAGCACAATGGCATTTAGCATCTGCTAAATGAATAAAAAAATTGTAAATGGTGATTATGCACTACACATTATTCCAACGTTGCTTATTTATTTTTCTTCAGTGCTACAGCTGAACATTTTGTGAATGATTATCTAAACTCAAATGCTACATAATATTCTTTAATGTTTATGCTGCAGGCATTATCTCTATTCCCAGGTTATAATCATACATTTTTGCAACTTGTGCTACTCAGCTTGTAAGAGAATGCCTAATAAGATTGATATGGTGGACATGTTGTTAGTGCAGAGCAACAAAACGAAACTGAAAAGTTAGTTGCTTTCATACAAACAGTTTCTCAGGGTACATGGCTAAAGGTAACAATTATATAACATCCTTAAATGTATGACATTATAAGATGAAAGGAAGATAAAGAGACCAACAGAGAGATAGAGCAGATTCTATTGAAATGATCATGTAAAATAGAGAAATAGAGAGAAAATTAAGCAAACATGGAGGAAGACAAGAAGATGTGTCTTCTCTTAGCCTGCGGTCACGGACATTAAATCTGTTTCATTAGCAACCAGTTAACTCAGAGTTTGTTCCATACACCCTGCTGTACACAATACCTCTGTTGGACAGCCTTTATTATTAAAAGAACATTGCTTCTGAGAAACACTTAGTCATCTTTAGGATAGCAAGTCATTGAAATACAAGGAGAAATTCCAAATGTACGCTTAATGTTTGTTCTCTGACTGACATCACTACTATAATCAGTATGGTCTTATATAGCTCACCGTAAATGTTAATAAATAAATAAACATCAGAAAGGCAATCGTATGCCAAACATTTCTGTGGAAACCATTCCTTTCAGTGTGAGTCTTATTTCCTTTCCATACACACTGCTACACCTTGTCTTAAGCAGGAAGTGAAAGTTCATGGGCTGCATCCCATATCCATGCACCAACAAACAGGCTCGTTGGCTCAGCACCCCCGCACACGGTGAGTGGAATAATACCCACAGCATTAGTCTCAGGGTTTGGCTTACTGTCAATTTAATTAAGCTCCCTCTGCACCCACTTTCCCAACTGCAGAATTAGACAGAGGAAAAAAAAAAATTCAATCAGTTTTTAAACGTCTTCCTTTGGGATCTCAAAAGTTCTTCTCTGTTTCAGTTTTCTAGACTCTTTTTTCTTATAAAAAATCATTTCATCTCATCAAACAAAAGAGAGAGAGACGGAAAGCGAGAACAAAGTCTCTTCAGTAGGCTGCGACATGGTGGTGGTGGGGGGGGGGGGGGGGGTGTAGGTTGGGGACATTTGATGAAAAGCAGAAGTAAAAGACATGCAGGGAGCCAGTGATGGTGTGTATTTGTGAGTGTGTGTGTGTGTGTGTGTGTGTGTGTGTGCGGCGGGGAGTTTTTGGTGAAAGACTCCAAAACTCCCCGTCACACCCCCACCCTTCACACCCCTCCTGCTCACTTTCCACATGAGCACACACCTTAGGCCTCGGCGCTGCCACAGAGCCTCTCAACACTTAAAGGGATAAACCACAGGCACAAGGACCTGCCGAGTGGACTAAACAAACACTCACCCTCACTACACTCTCTCCAACAAAACCAGCCCACTGGCAAACTGGATCAGACTGTTTAACTGTCCAGAAGAGAAAAAGGATACAATGACATTTATTGGGGGGAAAGAGGGGGTGGGGGGTGGGGGTGTCCTGAGAGAGGAGAGGTATGAGGAACTGGGATGGAGGCAAAGGATTTTCCGGCTCCTTCCAGATTAATCTGCACGGACAGCTTTGATTTCTCAAAAGTAAGGATTTTACAACAAGGACCATGTATGTTAAATAGCCTGTTGCTTCTTTGCTATAAGACTTGATATGAGGTTTGGAATGTTCAGCACTACCTCACTTTACCATTTACCATTTCCTTGTTAAGAGGGAGGCACCTCACTCCTGTTCAGCACACCGGTGACAGAGCTGTAAAAAGAGACTCTTTTGACAATGCAGTACCTGTGTTGTAAAGAATGCTGCACCCTTTGGGTCAGGACTGCCAGCGTTACAGGTCCCAGGTGCCTCTGCCTTCCCCCCCTTCAGCGTCTCTCCTAAACCTGCTGGTAAAACAGAGAAGCATGGATTAGTATATTACAGTTTTAGAGTTTTCAGGGTATCCCAGGATATTTTCAGGGATTTTTTCAAGGTATGAAGCGATCTTAGGTAAATATGTGATACGGCTCACTATTCACACAGTACTGGGTACGTGGTGTGTAAAATAACATTGCATTGGTGAAGGTTTTACCACCCTATATACCTTTGTACACATCAGTCAGTGTTTGGTCACTTCCAAGAGTTTGTCATTATTTTAGTTGTGCCTCAGACACAGTGCTTTCCTGTGGTGTAGTTTCTTAACATGCATTCAAAATACATTTCTAATTCTGAAGGTTATTAAAACAGTCTTCATTTATTCTTCAAAAGATATATTTCCGGTTTAGCCAGACTTTGTGTTCATAGCCAGATTTAACATATCATATTTTGGAATTATATATGGTTGATGGCTCTGTAATATATAAAAACTAAAACAACAACGACTAAATACAGTGTGAAATAATTTTCAGGTCGGGAAATTAGGTGAGAACTTGCGTTGTTAGTGACAGTAGCAGTTGAAAATACATCTCACTTTTGTTGCTGAGGTCCAACCTGGAATTTCACTAACATTTCAATCACCTAAAAACATGCAAGAGTTCTGGATGTGTTTCTTACATGTAGCTTTGCTTAAATATACATGTATCTTTCAGTACAAATACAAGTGCATGGGAGCATAAAAGCCTCCTCTACTAGACAGTGATGAAATTACACTACATACTAAAAAAGCGGCATAGCCTTTCAAATGTTTCCTGCAAAGACAATGTTAGTTTTAAATCCTTCTTGTAAAAAAGACCCCGGTATAGAGACAGATATTGAAGAGTACATACAAGATGGAGCGACAGGGATATAGTAATTCAGACCATGGTAGCCAGGATAATACAGCCATAAGTCTTCTATTCAGATTTGCCAAAAGTACTTTACTAAGTAGCAGACAGGCCTAAGAATGCTTTGATCACAACACTTTGATCACAATAAGCCAATGCCATACAGCTTGTTAGATGTCATAAGCCTACTATGATCAGGTTCAACATAAGTCTTAGGATATGATGATCATATCATGGAAGTCATGGCCAACACCAAGTGATCTGCTAAGTGTTCGCCACATAAAGGCAAGATGTTTCACTTCCCAGCAAGACACATACTGATCAACATAAACTTTTCATGTATGTTTTGCCATATTTCTGATTGTATACATCAATTTAAAATAACCATATGATTGTAAATGAGTGTATGATTGTACTAAGTACTACATATCCAAGACAGATTTAAAATCTCCCCTTAAGCTTTATCTTCTAAATTAAGTGTGTGACTCAAGACACAGAGCGTAGCTCAAGTTGAATAACGTCACCTTTGGTCTCAAAGTAATATTAGTATTTCGCAGCATAAATATACACTGATATTTGCATACAATGAAGCCTACTGCTAGTACATTAATATTCACACAATCTAAAGATTGTTTAGTCACTGTTCAGCAACAAATATGAGTAGAGCTCAGGCCTCATTCTTCTGGCAGTAGGCCTACTATTACATATAAAATATTGTGGTTGCAGTGTACTAGAAGACTAATGTGTAAATTGCATTTTACAGAGTGCCAAGGGACCTTTGACCACATCACTATAACCTACATGCCCACAGCACCTGTGTGCAATATGATGGCTCAATAAAATTAACCTTTTACATTATATAGTTATCCATATTATACTATTCGACTGGAACAGGGTGACAATAAAGCACTTATGATATGCAACAAGATGTAGGCTACTGTAATTGAGTTACATAAGAAAGGCTATAGATAGGCTTTCTTCGCATGTTCAAAATGACATCGCTCTTCAAGCACTGGTGAGACCGTGAACTATCCTTTCAGCGCCATAATGAACACTGGAATTGTTAAACGTGGAAACCCTAAAGCGTATTAAATATCTATATTCCAAAATACGACATGCTTCACAGTGGTGCTGCTGCTTTCAAAATCACGTGACACACGGGGACAGACCAATAATAGCACTCGCTTCTATTAACCATTTCTTACCGCACAACCTCGCAGCAATGACACCATCTAAACAATTCAATTAAATACAATTTCCCTGTTAAGAACGAGCATGTTTCCCCCCGTAATCCCCATGATAAGGTTTTACAAGGTCAAAGACTGAAAATTCCTCTTGCATGCCCACTAAAAAGTCCATTTTGCTTCTCAGAGTGGCAGTCGCTGATTCAAATGGCGCCCTCCACACAACCATCGCTCTGTGTATACTACTGTAAAAATGACAAACTCCAGACTAGGGTTGAACCTCATAGAGCCTTAATGTCAAAACACAGAAATCGCAACGCTCGTACTCAAAGGCTGGTTACGGACAGAGCCTAGCGGAGTCCAGCGCCCCCGAGCCTCCTTCTCGTCCCCACGGTTTATCGGTACCAAGGCAGCAGTCCCCGAAGTCTGAGGAATTAGTTTATACTTTCGGTTCTCTAGCTTTATGATATTGGATAAACTCATACAGCTAGATAACCAAAGACAAAAACTAACCCATGCATCTTAAAGGGGCCGTTCAGATGGTGCTTCTGTTGTGGTCACATGGAGCCAGTGCACTCCTAAGTGTGTCTCGCTTCAACCAATTCCATCTCTCTCTCTCTCTCTCTCTCTCTCTCTCTCTCTCTCTCTCTCAATTCAACCCCCCCCCCCCCCCCCAAAAAAAAAAAATAATAATTAAAAAGGATAATGTTATTCATTGTGAGGGGACAGAACTCAATAAGTATGAGACAGAAAGTCTCTTTTTAAACCTAGACAGAACATAATTTATTGTACTAATTACTATAGTTTAGTTCACACATCTCTGTCTCTCTCTCACACACACACACACAAACACACAGAGAGGAAGTTATTCACTTTATCAAGTAGGGCTAGGCTATAGAAGGTGTACAGACTGTAAGGTTTCAAGACTCACGTCCTTGCGTAAAAAACAGGTTAATTATGAATCAATTTCTCCTGAGTCTCTAGTCAAAGCAAGCTACACGGTTGCACTAGTCTACAGTCATCAGTAACATAATAGCTATATACAGCGATTATATGTATATAAGGTTTCGAAAAACCTTCAATAGTTCTACCCCTGACGTTAGCCTACTTCAGTACAAAAGCATCGTCTCCTAACATACACCTCATAGCCACTGTGAAATGTCGAACTACCATCACTAGTCACCATCACAATCCAAAGTCTCCAAGCTCTTCAATTAAGTGCTACAGCCCTGTTTGAGCTCATATTGCCTAATCATCTTGTGATAGTTTACTCACCCATCTACCACGTTCCAAAAATCCATAGAAAGCACCATGGTCTCTCTTGTCTTGGTAGTCTAGATAAAACTAATCGGTGCGTCATAAACTGTGCTATGCAGGCCCAGTGTAGAGCGCATCCAGAGCATTCTTGCTTAGCGTCCAAACATGGATGGAGGAGATCAACCAACCGTTCAGTTCGTCACCGGGTTGTACTGACAAAACTAGTGTCCTACCGGCAAGTGCACACCACGCAGTAGGAGCGCTCACGATATGTTAATATTGGCCGGCCCCCACGGTCTGTTTCCCCGCCCCAACACAGACACACACATAGGCGCGCACACATACACGCTCGCTACATGTTTCGTGTATCGCCAGCACATTATGAGCACCACCACTGTATCATGTGGTGTCGGCTGAAAATATTGAGCGCCCTGGACTTGAGAGCAGCTATAATAAGCTGCGTAAAAGCATAAAAAGGCAGAATAAGATTCCCGGGGCTCCCAGACCCCCTCAATCAGGCCAGGAAGGTCACCTCGCCCACAGAATAGTGATGGGAGCGGCCACGGTCATCATCAGAATCAGCTCACAGACCTCCTTCACTGAGTCTCCATGCAATTCAGTTTCAAAATGAAGAACACATTCAACATCTTCTCAACCTGAACCTAAACATGTACATCCAGTCAACGCGTAATAAAATATCTAGGCTGGAAGTGTAAGCGGCCCACATTTGTGAAACATGTATGGTGTGTGTCATTTTAATGGTGGGCATGCATTAATTAAGACCGTGAGAGAAAACGCTCCTGGAAAGAGCTGTGATTTGCATAAGAATAAAGCCCCTGACAATGACCGTGCTTTTGAACTTGCTCTGAATAAAAATGTGCAAATAGCCTACACATGTTGAAATATTAAGCGACTACTGCGCTTTCATACAAAAATGACCAATGAGGAACGCAACTCCTCAAAACTAATTGTCTGGTTAACGCCAGAAATAATAGAATTAGAAAATGTACTAAACATCTTTAAATTCTTTCTGCGATAACAATTCTTGTTTGGCTATGTTTATGATACACTGACAATGCTGAAGCTAAATAAGCTAAATAAAATTACAATTATTATGGAAGCACACACACACACACACACACACACACACACACACACACACACGATGATAACAATGCAAATTAAATAATTGTAACATTACTGCTGTAATGAATAATGTGGGGCTGAAATGGGATACCGATTGAGTGGAATCTCCCAAAATGTCCTTGCTTAGGGTGCTGCAAAGAGGAATGTGCCACTACAAGGAGGGCAGGGGTGGGGAATAAATCAAACATTTGAATAATACACATTCTACCTCGCCTGCCTATTTCACTGTAAATCCACACATGCGCAGACATCCTTGTCGTTTAATGACACAGAGGCCTTGTGTACATAAAGCTTTAACTGAACACGTACTGAATACCGTTTTAATCATAATGAGAGTTTTCAGATAGTCAATAAAGTTACTATGTATGCCTCTACACGTGGAAGCCTGGAAATTAGCTTGGTAGCTTGAAAAGATGCTACCACAGCAGAGCGGAGCGCCATATGGGTATCATTGGATAATGTTTAGATGAATAGGCCTTTTTTTCCAATTTTCGAGCACACACAGGCTTTGTCAAAACTAATTCAAAGCTAATTCAAGACAGTGATGTCTGTACACGACTATTTTAAGGTGAACACGGCAACAAACTATTTATAATGATGGTTGATGGTTGAAGAACAACTAAGCATCTATTTTATAGGGGTGTGTGTGTGTGTGTGTGAGAGAGAGAGAGGGGGGGGGGGGGGGTTCTGTACAGGAGAATATATATATAATATATATATATATATATATATATATATATATATATATATATATATATATATAAATAATGGAATAATATTATCATGTTATAAAAACAGTGCTTCTTTAAACATTAAACTTGTACAAATATAAATGTGAATTGAATTAGGCTACACTTCGTTCATTGTAGCAAACTTTAATAGCATTAAGTCCACACTTTGTCTTAATTTAGCCAAAAAATATATAAAATAATAGAGTGATCTACAATAGTAGGCTATGATCTAAAGCTTTACACTCCAGCCCTGTTGCTTATTTGGATATTATAAGACTTCTAAATAAAATACCAAATGCCGAAAATGTTCAGTGCTTCACAAAACAACGACATAAAACACACACAAAATCTGAGACACAACATTTCACTGTTTTAGTGTAGGCTATTTGGGTCAATAAGTGCAGCCTTATTAGGCTACTTGGCATAGCCTAACTCCATGGGATCTATTAGGCCTGTATGAGTAGCCTAACCTACTGAACATGAAAACTAATCGTTTGAGCAAACCGCTCTTATCCAAATTAATTTCCCGTAAATCTATAGCCTATTTTTAAGGGAGTGTTATATTATTTCGAAAGGTTGGTTTTAAAGGTGACCAAAAACAAGTCTCATAAAATACAAAAATAACAGGAATATATGACTATATTGAGAGCATTTATTTTTTGCCAGTAATCCACTCCACTGTGGGTCATTCATCTGAAGATGAAATGTGTTCACGTTGTGTTTTTCAAAAACACATTTTTCATTAAACTCTTTTTCCATTGTGTGCTTTGTCTAGGGCTATTCGTGAATGCTCGACACCACACTAGGTCTACTATGGGACCAAAAGCATAAAGTGAGGGCCGTGAGTCGTCCATGCAGCGCCCTACAGTAGCCTACAACCAGCTGCAGCGCGCGCTGCACAGGCCTGTTTGGCGGGCTCTGTCCTGGGTGCTGAAATCTAGCTTGCTATCGTAATGTGACGGAGCGTTGCTGAGGGTACACTGGGAACTCGTTCTCATACAGTTGTAACATATATTGGTTTGGATAATAATTGAGATATTCGATCTGTTAGTTAGGCCTATACTCATTGTCTTAACATGTTCCGGTGTAGGCCACTTGTGAATTTGAATTCTAAAAGTGTGTGTGCGTGTGTGCGTCTAACCGACGTCTGTCGATTTTTATCACTTTTTAACCTTTGGCGTAAAAGTAGGCCTAGTTATATAATATGTAACGTATATGATGATAATATGTAATTTACACACAGTAGTTACATATTAGCAATGTGAATTAACAATCCATGTTACCAATGGATACACATAACCTATACATTGACGCCACTATAGGAATTACAAGATTTGTGTTGGTGATCTATTTTAGTGAAGTATTTGTATTTGTGGTGGGCCTATTTATGCTGTAGTGTGCCTAGGCTATTTATGAAGTGACGCCTTATATGACACCTACATAAGCCTAAACATGCTAGCTCTAGACCTACTAAAGCCATACTGACTAAGAGGAAGGCTCCCTTATTTCAGAATAAAACACTGGTATTCTCGTTAAATCAATTATATTCTTAATGACACATCAGTAACTGAAACACATTGCAGGCAGGTGTAGGCCTACACGATAGGCCTACGTCTACCTGTTGCTCAGGGGTAAAAACACATGGACTTCTTGGTGTCATGGACTAGCAAACCTTACCCAGCCAAAAGACCCACAATTAGGTCTAGGCTACTTAGATTCTATTTTGATAGAGGAGAAAGTTCATATATGAAGTGAACCGGCTAGTAATTAAAGCAATAAATTATGTTCTGTTGCGGTTTAAAAAAGTACTTTCCTATTGACTCATACTCAGTGAGTTCTGTCCCCTCACAATGAATAAAATTATCATTTTCAATTTCGGAGAGAGAGAGAGAGAGAAAGAAAAATCCTTGCATAGTTACCAGAATCCTCTTCAGTCTATTGTTGGCCTTCTCTGAAACGCCTCTCAATGGCGCCTGAGAAAACTCAGACAAGTGACCGGGAAAAATTAGCCCCCAAAGAGAGAAGTCAACATCAAGTTCAACAACGTGCTGTTGCTGATTTGCATAACAATATCGTCTGGAACCAAGAGGACCCACGGACAAACGGGTCTGGGCTAGACCTCGCCCCCTCCTTCCCTCCCTCAAAAAAAGCCGCAACACTTTCCCATGCCCTACACAATCGCCTCACTATTGTAAAATTCAATAGGCACGGCACTTGTATATTTAAGCAGAACATTACTTTTGCCGTCATCATCTCCGACCTAATAATAACCAACTATGTAGGCTACGTCACCGTGTTTTAGGGAAAATAAAAGTATGTAGGTTCTAAATGAGCATCATCAATACATTACAACCTAAAACAAAATGCCATTCCATCAACTTGGTTACAGATCAGACAGACTGAACTGGTTTGAACTATAGCCTATTCCACCGTATAGTACAAGTCAAACACTTGAGCTTTGGGTTTTAGGCTACTTGAAGAGTAGCATGGCGACTTATACATCGTTGAGTTAAACTGTGAGTGAGCGAACTGAAAAGGTGTTCATGCAGGAACAGATAACCTACTTACATGCAAAGTCTGTCCAAATTATCCAAAAATGAAGCACGATCCTTGGTGAACCGGGAAAACAAGAGTTCTAACGCGCGGCATCAAGCTTCAATTTGATTCCGGTGTGACACCAAACTGATAGCAACCATCCAGTCAGAACAAAGTAGCCTAGTGACAGGCCTACTGAAGTATTTAAAAATACGCTTCTTGTCTCGACATGGACAAGCTAAGATCGTTGCTCCAATTCGGTCTGCTTTGAAATGGATGTGTCCAGTCTTCACAGGGGAGGCAAAAGAGAAACAGCGAGATGGGTTGTGATCCGTTGTTGGTCTCTCCCATTGACTCACCATCCTCCTCCTCCTCCTCCTTGGTTTTCTGGCGAACGTGCCGAGAAAAATAAACGACACGGGCTTTCTGTGGTTTTTGTCAAAACTCCGCATTTTTTGTCCCTCCTCAACATGGGTACGACTTCCGCTCCTTGTCCTAATCTAAACTGTATATCGTTTTTGTTTCCTATCTCAGTAGTGAGGAAGAAAGAGAGAGGGAGTTTGCGGGTTCCGTAGAGCAGAGAGGGAGACAGAAGGAGAGGCAGCAGCGGACGCAAGAGCATGTGTGAGTGTGGGAGAGAGAGGGGCGGAGGGAGGTGGGGGTAAGGCGACCTATCAATTCTGCCATGTGGAGAACATTTTCAGAAAATAATATGACGGTCCATATAGCGTCAGTCTAATTTATCTGGGCGAAAATGTAAAAGTCTACAAGATATGCCTATTTTCTTCAGCGGTGGAAATAAAATGTAAATCTAAGCCTATGTGTGAGAGTAGGCTATTGTCCAACTAAAAGACCTTGATAAATTCATGTTTGAACCTTAATCAAACAAGGCTCCCGCATTTAATTGAGTTCTATTACTTACGCTGTGTTTGGTGCCGTTTTGGCCCTAATGTAACACACATGGGAGACTCGTTGATGGGTGACGCTGTCGCTTTGCTTGTTGGAGGTAGTCCTAAATCGTGCGCTGGCGCAAGGTGGGGCATAAACTCACGGCATAAACAGGTAGTCTTTAAAGTTGAGATGTGTCAAATGCCAGGTGCATACTAAACGAAAAGGTATGCAAGAATATATTCATTTGTAATAACTAGACCCTCTCTCCCTCCTTCACACACACACACACACACGTACACACACACACAGATGCGCACTTACGCACGCACACACACACACACACACACACACACACACACACCTCTCTCTCTCTCTCTCTCTCACACACACACACACACACACACACACACACACACACACACACACACACACAGTGACGTCTTGAAATTCACTTAATTCGTCTAATGTCTGTACTTGTTACTTATTGCTTGATTGTCTGTACTTGTTACTTGTAGTTTCTTTATGCCACTCTTAAGGTTGAATTTACGAAGGTTAAATTTAAAAACATTATAATAGGCCACTGCATCATTCGACATGGTAACGTAGGCTATTATTTCTTTCCTCAATATTAATTCAACAATACTGAACAACATCCAAAAAGATCCATAAACCTTAGGCTACCAAACCTAAACGCAGCATACATTTCAAATACCCTAAAGTGATAGCCAGTATTGAATAGACAGCTTGGTTGCGTTAAAAAAAGACCAAAAAGCCCCACATCCATATGCTTCTGAAATAAAAAGCCACAATGAATGATGCTATCTAACGGGCATATATTCAAATACGCATCGCAGTGTGGTCACGTGGGTATTTGGAGGGCGTGGGGGTTTTGCATAAGGTATCTACATCATTAACAGGCCAATGCCAACACATATACGGCCAAATCGACTTAAGTGCATGATACATATTAATGGATACTATATGTATCCTCTTATTATAGGCCTACAATTGAAACACATTTAGAAAAACAGTTTAAAAAAATGTTATTCATCTTTATAAATAATCTCAGCTAACACTACACATAGGCTTCTGTTGCCATACTGTAAAAATGCGACAGAAATATCGCCACCCATTGGTGGTGTGAGCGGGCACTATTGACGAGCTTTGACGCTATTTTTGACCGATCACCTGTCAACGACGATTGTTTATACAGGTTAAAGATGTCCCCCTTTTTACATAGAAACTAGGCTACTGTCCTAGCTGTTCTGTCAACGCTCCGGGTATTTAAAAGCCAGCAAAGCAGAAATACACAATAGCATGATTAAGCCTATAGTATAGTTTTGGTAGCTGAAGAAGATTAGACTGGGCTACAACCAAACGCTTAATAATGAGAGAGAAAATATGATTGTTTGATCGATGTGTTGAAGAAGTCTAAGACAACAGTGCTCTAAGATTTATACAATAGGTCAAGGTATTTCAAAAGCAGACGAATGGCAAACATACTAACGTTAGGCTATGATGGTACACTACATAAAACAGGCATAAACAATGCTATCCTCACTGAAAGGCCATTTTCAAAATTAAACTGAAACAAAATACATTATCACGTCATTGGCCAACTATGGCGTATAAAATAATGCTTCATAATTTCTCACAATGTAGCCTACATCATTGTAAAAATACATTTGGAATCTGAAACTAGGTTAAGCATTGCAGACAATTACAGCCTAATATTCTGTTCCTTTGGCTAGTAATGTTATGCGAGGTCTATGTGAGCATCTGAAAGGAAAATATTTTGGAATGTGTGAAGCATTCCTGTTACAATGTCATGCGATTATTCAGGCGAATCATTGACCGTAAACAGAGTCACTTGAAACTTGGAGATGGTAAAGATAATTTTCACAAATACTCAGAGAAAGTATTTCAATGGTCATTGGGAGGAAATCAATAAAATACCATATATGTTTTTAATGTTCACTCATCTTGACTGTTATAAATAGCCTATATCGACACTTTCTTCATAATCTCAGTAAAGGTATGCTATATTTTTTCTTGTCGAAATTCACGAATCACGAATAACACAACTATTTTTTACTGTTGATGTTACCGCAGGCTGCAGCTGTGTGATCTATATTTCTATGAACATATCAGAATTGTGTTCATTTAGATTTTGCAATAGGCTGCTACTTCTTAAATTCGACCTCATGAGAGCATAAGAGCTTGGATTAATTGGCTTTTAAAATCTTTTCAAACCTCTTGGTGTTGCTCATAATTTTTAAAGATATTATTGCTGAAATAATAGTATTTTTTATAATAATATTTTTTTCATCTGAAAGGATTATGCTGTGAAAGAGAGATGCAACGCTGCATAAGATATGTGTGTATATGTTGTGCATTGCTTATTGACTGCAATGTAAAAAAAATGCATGCAAGTCAGATTGATAAGAGATGAAAAAGAAACTTTAAAATCACTAGTTATGAGTGAACTTTCCTCAGTTTAACCAACTGATGCTGCTCAATGCATTTTCAATGGCTTGCCCATGTTCTGTTCAGTTTCACACTATAGGAACAATATCAAATACAGTAGTTTGAACACGAAAGTAGTTGGTATATATTTTGCCTAATGAATTTGTTGTGGTCATATGAGCCATTGGTTCTAAGGAGAAATAAAATATTCACCAGATAACTGGTGAACTGTATAGACAATCAATACCACTTTAACATTTAACACAATCACAAACATATTTGTACTAAAATGTCGGCCTAGATGTTTAATCTAAAAGGTAGCTGTGTAGTTCCAAATTAGACATATGTGCCTGACCAGACATGGTCAATGATAGCACTATACCCTAACATGAGCCACAGCAACTCAGTATGACTTATCTTGCCAGTCCAATCTGCAAGAGATTTATAGTATTTGGTTTAACAGTAACCTGCTGAAACAGTGGATTACTGTAATTAATGTGTGTAGTGAATTATTTTACTTTATTTTTTCTTTTAGTCTATCTTAGATGATTCATAAATCTCACTGTGGATGCACTGATGACAAAAACAAAATTGTCAGTAGGATTCAAAGTTTGTACCTGTTGAAAGGGTTGAGATATTTTTCTTGATAGTTTTAACCAATTAGTCATCCTGAAAAGGTCAAATGTCTTGTAATGCATTTTCTCCTTTTCTCTTTCCATGCCCCTAATGGCACAGAATGAGCAGACAAGCTTAAAATAACTCATACTGACTAACTCCAGGTCCTAGAAATAAAGGAATAGTCTAGAGATGTGTTTTAATCTAATCTAAAACTGCAACAAACGTTTTCTCCACAGACAAGAATGTTGATCAGTCTCTGTTCACTAAAAACAGAAAAATCAACGCCTTCAAAAAATCTGTGATACTGGAAGTTAATGGACTAGTGTAAAATGCCACAAATAAACAAATGTTTTTGGAGAAAAATGTCTTGACCTATCCAGTCAAAGCAACAACACTTATAAGTATCATGGTGAGTGGTTCCTAAACCAGCTCCCTTAGAGGGCACGACTGTGTGTAGTTTGGTAATGGGCTATCGAGTGGCATGCTTTTATATAGCATAAACATTTGCATGAACCACAATGAGTTTTCAAGCTAGAATGACTTTAAAACTAGGGAAAGCTAGATAACATACCTGGGGCCCTAATTTAAATGATGGGCAATGAGCAAATTCCCTGAATGAGCAAAGTGTCCGTGCATGAACAAAATCCATCCTGTGTGCCGTAGGCATATGTCACATTTGCACTGGGAGGAACAACATTTCAATCTGCACTGACACAGCATTTTGTTTTTTATCTTTGCAAATATATACAAAGTAGGCCTACTGACAAATAAATGAAATCTGGATCTGAAATCTGTTGTGTGGGAGCGCTGGGCTGACCCACCAATGTTTGTACTTCAATCTTGCTCATGGTACTACTGTACATACACTACAGATTTGGTATTAAATTATAGCTTTATTTAGACTTTGCACTTTGCCTGCCATTCAAATGAGGTACCTGTCTGTACTCAGACCTGTCTGAGTACAGACAGGTCTGTGGAACAGATTGACTGTGAAACAATTTCAGATTGATTCGCTCGCCGCTCGATTTGGCTTGAAATACAAACATCACCAATAGGAATAAATGTGTTTTTCACATTCTATTATTTTAATCTTTAGTATTGTATTATTAAATCTTCCCACGGTGAGAATAATTTGCCTGAACATAACTGTCATGGGCCTATACCATTTTAATTGGCAAGTATTAGCCTATATGGCGATGCTCCTTTTGTTCTGGAAAATATAATCAGTACAGTCTGATTTACCTCTATGCATGCACCCTGATGCATAGGTCTAAAACATGTGACCTGATCAAAGTCAACCTTCACTTTGATACTCCTCACCTGAAGCCCTCAAGGAGTGGCTATATGAGTCAGCCATTTCCCCTGTGGCTACATGCATATTTAGATTACCCACATCAGCCATTTTGCCACTGTGTATTTACTGTAATACTGCTTTCTATTACTATGCCCAGGGAGAATGCAATGCTGTCTAGTCTTGAAAATGTTTCTTGTTATCCATACTCCTTTTGTGCAGTACACAAAGAGTGGACATATGCACTGCTTTTTGAGCTTTTTCTAGGCTGGTCAAACTTCAACTAGCATACATTTTGTGGTGTAGGCCTAGGCTACTCCAGAAGCATAACTTACATCTAAAGCATAAGTAGAGAAATACATGAAAGCATTTTGAGGTGAAGAGGTGTGCTGACGCCTTGTAAGAGTCTGTGAGATTGATTTAACCAGGACTATGGTTAACATTTAAATCGAATAGTAAAATATTCCAATGCCATCAATATTCAAATAACCTACTGTCACCTGCATATCAATTCTGATTAATTTGTTTAGGAAGACGATATCATCGCCGCCTCACTGCTAGCATGCAGTAAGGTCGTTCGATCTCTGATAGGCTTAGCTACAGTGTCAGAGCCAATCAGCGCTTCAAGAGAACGTTTGGTAAGGAGAGTAGTTTAGGCCTACTAATGACAAGGATTAGAGTGACTAATTGCGTCCCAGTTTGGCTCTATTCATACCCTGTATTTGTGCAACGAAAAGCGCGTAATTTTAGCTAAAAGGAGATACAAGGCGTATTTTATTCCATGATAGGTTATGTATGCAACTTTTTAAGAAGAAAATAACGCGTTTAAAAAGTAAGTTAATGTGTAGCTTACAGAACTATTTTAATTATAGGCTTGCTAAATATTGAAGAGAGAGTTATGATGATAAACGAAATTCAAGCTAAATAAACATTGATGTAAACTTAAAATATTTATTAATAGACCTAATTAATGCACACGTTCTAGCCTACAATAATGAATGTAAATAATTGCTAACTCATTGAAGATAATCTTGAACGAAAACCATGCTAAATAACACTAACGTGTTTATCAATGGGACTAATTAATGTAAACAGAAATATAGTTCTAGAGGATGTTTCCGCCACACATTAAAAATATAGTCCAAATAGTGTGAAATAGTTGCAAAACACATTGAAATGACCGTATTTGTCAACATCGAGCAAAATAGATATGAATCATTGAGAGCTTTTATAAGTGTTGAATTTAAAACAGTGTTGAGTTTAACTAAATAATAATAAAAAATAACTTACATTTTTTTCTTTGCACTGCTAGAGATGTTGGTTCGTTGCTTTCCATGTGAGAAAAGACTGATTCCGGTGCAGCCTTTGAGTTTTAATTCGAAGCAGGCTGGATTTTATGATAATAAGGCTTGACACCAACTTGTGCATCATAATAGCAGGGGTCAGATTCGCGCCTTGGTTCCCATGCCGTTCCTGCGGTCAAGTTCAAGCTCAGAATTGCAGCCATGCCTTTGCAGGGACTTGTGGCGCATTGCCATGCAAGTCGCGTCGCCAGCTACACACCACGAGAGCGATTGTTGGCCTTAGAAAATCACACAAGTCTACCATGGGACATGCCTTGTGCCTACATAAAGTAGGGCTATTCAAAGTAAAACTCCGCAAATCGAAACGAGAACTATTATGCACGAACAGCAATGCCATAATATCAACATCAATACAGGCAAAATAATCGAATTGTCAATGCAATTTCATTTTTATTTTTCTAATATTGTTTTAGAACTAATTAAGGGACAAATTATGGCATCTAATGTCTACACCCATTCTTTATTTATATTAACTCCATACACTTTCAGATTAAGTGTGATTGCCATTGTCAGCTCTTTAAACAATAAAAAGCCTAAAATACATTAGAATAATAAACTATGTCAAAGTTAGTCAGTTGTCACTGATTGCCTTGAGACAGCCACAAATGTTCTCTTTTGAGCAGTTTTACCAATCACATTTGCAGGGATGATGATTCACATTCACCTTGTCCATAAACATGGAATAAACATAAGAAAGTTCTGTCCTTAAACATCATGCTGTTGTACCCATGACAAAGTGTAGCTGTGCTGCCATACAGATCCCTGAACAAGTCAACATCGTGCATAAGAAGTTCTGCTGTACATTACACAGAGCAGGCTCTCTAGAACAGAACAGAACACACTGACTATCTGAATCACCATGGTGACAAGAATCTGAAATACCATCTGAACATATAAGATGTTTAGAATCAGTACCTGCTTGCCCATTAAAAAAAGATTATTTCATTATGCCAATATATAATATAATCAGTATATTTTAGTAGTTAATTTACTTTTTACAGCTGTAACGGCTATATGAAACCCATGAGGAAGGAATGAGTGCAGCAATGCTAGCTTATTGTGAACCACTTGATCACCACTGACCCTTAACATCTATGAAACTTTTTCAGATCTACTGTCTACCTGATTCGAACTGGTTCTCTGAATTCTCCCTGGTTCTCTCAGCTGGACACATGTTCCACCATTACCCAGAACAAACCTTCCTAAAAAAAAACAATTTAATTCCCATTCAGTTGCTTGTCCCCTCGCGTTGTGTTTCTGTTTTCATATGCACATACACAACTAGTCTAAAGAGGTCACCTAGAAATGTCTGCTGAAAATACAGAAATGTTGGCTTTTACTCTCTGCAGTCAAATGTTCATTTACAAATGACAAAGTGATTCATGCCATTGTGGATATGACTGTGGGACTGTGTGGGTCTCATTGACGGCAGTATTCCTGCATGTGTGTTCCAACGTCTGGCTGGTGTCGTGGTGTGTGTGGCGTCTGAATGTGGATGAAGGTAATAAGGGTGGGGGTGGGGAGCTCTCAGACGGCAAGCTCATCTGCATGTATTTAAATGAGCCGTGAGAATCATTCATCTAACCAATGACTGGGGTCTCACATGTATAACAATCTGCAGACACACACACACACACACACACACACACACGCACACGCACACGCACATACACACACACACACACATGGACATATACACACACACACACACGCACACGCACACACACGCACACGCACACGCACGCACACGCACACACACGCACGCACACACACACACACGCACATACACACACACATACCCACATTTTGGACATTGGAGGTCCGGGTGCAGTGGCTTCAGTATAATTTATTCTGTGCACAGGCCACACTGTCTGCTAGACATTCTTTCAGTCTGCAAGGTACATTAATTCTTTTAAAAGAGAATCGATATTCAACATTTCCTGTTCCTTGACACAGTCAGTTGCCACATCTTCCAAGCTTCAAATCATTCTTTTCTCAGGTTTCTGATACTCCAAACAGACGTAAAAAAGAACCTTTAATTTCTGGCAAAGCTCCTCCTCTGAGAGCATCAAGTTCAAGTTCAAGTTTGGCTCGGCTCTATGAGGTGTCTTGAGCTGTATTTAGATGTCATGGAACTATATCAGTGCAACTGAATTGAATTGTATTGAACTCTGATGCGCAAACTCTGTTCTTTGCACATTTTGGTGTTGGTGTTGTTTGGAGAATGCTAAACACTTGGCAAACTGCAATAAAATGTTCTGTCCTATCCTATCTTATCCTATCCTATAAAAAGGTTTCCAGGTGGAACTTGTTATATCCATTTGGATTGATGAACCCTGTAGGTTATCAGGCATCCATTGATCAAAGGAACACTCCTCAGACAAACATTGAACAACTGTATAACTCTACTGCATTTTTGGATTCTTGTCTGTATTTAGTGATAATACATGTTTCATACACGTTTGACAATGCTGTCATGCACTACTTCACATTGCTATGCATATCAGTGACAATACAGGGTCCTACACATTTGACAAAACTGCTTAGGGTATGTAAGACAACAAGACAAGACAACAAAGTACAGATCCAGTGCATTGCATAAGACTGTTTTGAAATTAAAGTAAAAATTAAACATTTCTGGCTCAACAGCAGTCAGCCTTTCAGAAGCCTTGAGGTGCTGCAGCATCAGGACATTATGTACATTTTCAGGAGCTTCCAGCTCAGCCAATGCTCTGTGGCCTACCAAGCTTCAGGCACTTTGTTAATAAAGCAAGTGTAAGACATTTAACCATTACTTTAGTATCAGTGAAACAAAACACTACTTCTGGATATAATAATTCAGATTTTCGGCGGAAGATTATGTCAGTTCCTAAATACTAATTAATCTTTAGAAATGAGGCATGCGTCCAAAGATTGATTGAATCTTTTCCCATCTACTGCATTTGCTATCTTGACACTGGAGCTGGTGTTGAAATAAAGATTCTAGGTAAGGTCATCTTAATCACTAATGTTATCAGCCCTGGAGCTGGTGTTGAAATAAAGATTCTCTATAGGTAAGGTCATCTTAATCACTAATGTTATCAGCCCTGATAAGTCCCACTAGTCTGTGGACAGGGCTCCGGGCCTGCTGGTGTCTCTGGCGTGTGCACACGGTGGCGAGCGTGGGAACGGCGGCGATTCAGACATCACGCACGACAGTGATTTGTCTCACGGGGAGGTAATTGGCTCTCTCAGACAAACCCCCTCCAGTCGGGCTTCTGAGGCCGGCTGCCAAGTGAATGTCGTCTGCCTTCATGACCCCCTGACCCCCAGGAGAATAGACGTTGGCTGCCTCACGCATGGACACACAGCTATTGTTAACTTTTACTTCTGTTTATTTTTTACTCAAAACACAACGTGCTCTGTATCTCTGTCCTGTGCATACTATAGCTCCAGGTTAGCAGTTTATTTCCCACAGATAACACACTCTGGACCCATTTAAAATGGCAGCACTGCAACAGTTTTCCATGACGACTGCTCAGAAGGGTGTTTTTACAGAGAAGAAATTTAACTTCTGGGCATGAGCTTGGAGCTTTACAGTTTGACTTAAGCATGTACACGTTTTTATTTAGGGACAACTTGGAGTTGTTAAGTTTTCATCAGAGGGCTGTTGGAGTGAATTGGAGGGCCGTTTTGGTGGCAATTGTGTTGTTGCTGTGTCCTAATTTCAACCCTGTTTGGCCCTTTATTGACTTCCCCCTTTATGGAGTCATAAAGACTTCACCACACTTTACCCTAGGATCAAAAGGACTGAGCCATAAATGGTAATTGAGCTAAGTGTGTGTGTGTTTGTGTAATATGGTGATGACCTCTAAATGACCACGGGTGAGCAGGACACCACTCTAGGGGTCAGTCTACTAAGTGACCCCAGGGGTTGGAGGTCAAGCTTGTTGATGAACTGAAGGACACTGACCTCTCCTGATGCTGTTGATGGCTCTCCATCACTGGTCAAGCTGGACATGGTCAGTCTGCTTTGAGGTGCCTGATTGCTCTTTCATGTGGTCAATCATGGAGATTGTTCCGTGAGGTGCTCCAGGAGAGCCATTTTACTATAAAACTTCAAGGGTCCACAATCAGTAGTTCTTTAAAAAAAAAATTACACATAGGAGCTGCACATGTGTCATACCTTTACTATCTAGCAAATAATACAGATGTATTCGGTTTAATTTACGTATAAATGCTTTTTAATGTAACTATGAGCATTTCACTGTTATTGCATATATCACTGTATCTTGGTGTAGCTTGGATGAGTCAAAGAAATTCAGTCTTTATGAGCAACTGAACATCTGGTCATATCAGTGTGTGCCTGTTTTACAACAGATACCCCAAAGGACTGAAAAGCCTCCTGCACCTCTTCATGAAGTGTGACTATCAGACAGCAGACAGGGTCTGGCTAAGTTGAGGAGGGTGGTCGTGAGAACGTCGGCCCTCAGACCTCCCAGCCGGTCCTCCTCCAGACACCCTCTCAGCCAGTGCTCCTGCGGCTGCACCCTGGGCCCCTCTCCTCTTCTCCCCACACCACACCAGACTCCAGCTGCTCAGAGCCACGTCTGCTCCAGTGTGGGGCCTCGTCTAGTCAGGGTCTGACAACTACAACCTGCCCCCCTCCCCCCATCACACACACACACACAGAGACAGACAGAGAGAGAGAGACAGAGACAGAGAGAGAGAGAGAGAGAGAGAGAGAGAGACACACACACACACACACACCATTTCCTTTGCATCCCATTGTATGAATCCTAACTTCCATCACTGGTACTGCACCCCAAGGCACAAGCATTACCATTTGTACTGGTTTGAGGTTTAAGCGCATAAAAATCGCAGTGTCACCGTATTCATGTTTCTCTCTGCTTGTGCATTTGTGAGAATGTGTGTTTGTATGCGTGTGTATGTATGCATGTAGAAACTCTGTTCTCTGATGGTTAAGGATATGTCATTTTGCAGATGCTTTTGTCCAAAGCAGTGTGTGTGTGTGTGTGTGCTTTATGTACACATGCATGTAAAATATGTATTTGTATGACACTGCATGCGTGGCTACAGTATGTGATGGTGACTGAGCTGCATGTCTGTGTGTGTGTGTGTGTGTGTGTGTGAGTGTGCATGGCATGTCTGTACGTGTAATACCATTCATTATGTTCACACATTCTCAGGATCACACTGACGGTCTGTGCACGAGCATCCGTCTGTTACCATGGGGATGGTGGGTGAGAGGTGGGTGTCTGGTGGAAGTCTGGTGATTCCCCTGGGAGGTGCCCAGACAGAGACCCCCACCCTACTCCACCCCACCCCATCAGACTTGGGTAGAAGAGGAGACATGGACAGGGACTATTAAAATCCTTATAAAATGTATGGATATGTGAATTTGTTGACATAAAATAGATACAATAAAACAACAGAGCATGAGTTAAAATCTCCCATTACCCTTTATTCATTTCCCTAAATCAATGAAACACCCATAAAGGAAGGGCCTGCTTTTTAACCCCAGTGAAATGCTCTTGAAGGCTGTTCTGTTGGTGATGTTTTATGCCCACAAAGGCTGATTTGTTAGTGATTTTGTTTTTGGCAGTAAATAGTCTTGTTTGAAGATTGCCCGCTGTGTGAAATCCCCTACCTAGAGAAATCTAACATCTCTCCTGCACACTGTATATTTGAAATGATATACAAAGAAACTCTGGAGCAGAACTGTATCAAGTCACTAAAAAGTATTTTTCTTGTTTTTGAAAATGCAATAACTTGCGTCCTCCTGCATGCAATAACTTGCGTCCTCCTGCAAGACAAAAGAGAAACAAAGGAGTGCTTTGTAAAACTATCAAGACATCTCAGGCATGTTTTGGAGAGAATGTGCAGCGGTGGGTATTCTTCCAAAATGATTCATATCCTTCAGGTCTATAAATCCTTAACAGTATACAATATATTGCAAGTAATTTATATAATAGAAGTTGTTGATAATTGTGTGTGATTCGTGATAATTATTGATGATCTGACAAATCAATATGTACGTAACTGTATGGAAGCTATTTGATGAGCTAATAACCACAATGTAGAAATTTAAATGAAAATGATACATATTATGCATACTCTACATACAATTATAAAACCAACCCTTTATCACAGGGGGAGGTATTATATGGTGATGGTAGTTTTACGGACCTTTCATAACAACATTTTACAGTAATGTTCTTTCAAAGTCCTGTAACAACTGATGGGTATCTCAAAATCTCATGATAAATACTGCCACCCTGTGGCCATACGGAGAGGAGAAGAATGTCCTTGTAAAAAATCCTAGAAATACAGTGGATTACAATTTAAATTTTCAATTTAATTTTATTTATAGAGCGCCAAAACATTACACATGTCTCATGGCGCTTTACAGAGTGTTAGACAATCAGAGAAAAGAAAAGAAGGCCCATGGGTAACAGGGGCGAGGAAAAGCTCCCTAGAATTGGAGATACAAATAGGAAGAAACCTTGAGCAGATCCACGACTCAAGGACCTCCTGACCCATCTGCCTAGGGTCAGTTACAGAACACTGGCCTGTATACATGCTAAATGCATAAGTTAGTCAGATGTAGAGAATAGAACATGGTGTTTAAGGCCACCTGAGGTGTATGTTACAAGAGGTGGGATGGTTACATATCTGGTATGATAATGCATTAATCCTATTTAGTGTTCAAATAGTCCAGTGTAGGAAATGGAATTGTCCAGGGGGATTAGGAGTTGTCATAGGGCAAGTGGTGGATCGCTAGGCAGTACGGGCCAGGAATCCAGGTAGGGGGGACAGTAATAGGCGATAGTAGAGCAGTCGTAGGGGTGGGACTTCAGGTGAGAAGGGTAGTCGACACCAGTGCAGGTATGGTCAGTGACCACCATCGCACGCACGACTGGGGTGCCAGTTGCACGAGAACGCAGGGTGGTCCATTCCAAAAATCCCTGAGGTGGGTGAAGTTCCACACCGCACCATACCTAACTATGGGAGGCAGTAAAGAGGTATGTTTTAAGTCTAGACTTACAGTAGAAATAGGGAGGGTGTCTCCTAATCGAATTAAGGGAGGGAGATTATAGAGCTGCACAGTCCCGCCCACAGACAAAATGCGGTTAGGTGCCGGATGTAAGATTCCCATTCATTTGTCCCATTGACGTTTGTAAAAATCCGTATCTAAAGAGTTTTACAGCATGTCTTAGGCTAACCAGCTACAGCATAACTCATAAGCATACAACATATCATTTCGAGTGAAAAAACGAAGAGAAAATCCAAAAAAAGTCAAAGGTACAAGACTGTGTACATATTTTCATTTCCGAGCGAAGGAACTACTCATCCCATAAACCACCGCGCCTCACTGAATAATATAGGCAAAATCGGCGCGATTTAGTTTGCCATTTAAACCATTTCCAACCGGCGACAGCACGCGAACCCTTTCCTCCAAGCAGTGATTTTTATATAGTGAATGTGCAGTTAATAGCAGTTATTTCAGGACTAATCGTGTAAATAATAGTGTTTTGATATTGAATTTTATATTTATCACCGTGTATTTTATATTGTGTGTGTGTGAAAGCGGTTAACGTTAACGGCAGTGCTTCGTAACCAGACTCATCCTATGCTGTCATCACTGCTCAGTCGGGCTGATGCATGGACTGGTGCATGGTCTGCTCTTGGACCACCATATTCAGTTTATTAATTTGCCGTGAATTATTACACAAAATGTTCATTAAATGCACGAAGAAGTATTCCTAGGTTAATGATTGATATGAATCATACAGTATGAAGGCTACAGTAGCCTAGCTAATGTTAACTAGCACTGCTAGCAGCATTAACGTTACCAACCTCCCTGCTTAACTCACCACAAATTTGTAGGTCTTGTCCCTCATGCTGGCCCTTACAAAACCCACAAACTGACTCTCGGACACACAACAGTCAATAATGTGACCCGATTTAAAGTGGCTTTCACCCCTTTGGACACTCACTAAAACATAATATATTTCATACCTGTGTTGCAGCATGTAGGCTAATGTTAGCTGCATTATGTAATGACATACAATGTCGGAAATGCTAAAGGTTAGCCTGTCGGCTACCTGAAAAGTTTGAAAAACATTTACAGTGGTCTATATGATAGTGTATTGGCCCTGACTAAGTTCGTGTGATGTATAAACCCCAATCCTTGTTGATATAAGTAAGAGAATATCTAATAAGGGGAGAACTGCCACTCTCGGAAAACTTCCGGTTTCTGAACTGGTTGCAGTTCCTTCTGTGGTTCCACATGAGGGTGCTCGTCCACGAGTGCAGAATGCATGAGGGTCTATGGAGCTGTACCCCTCAAAATCCACTTTTCGGGATATCATTTTTTTCAAGTCATTTGAATATTGTATTCGAAAGGGGAGGCAAAGAAAATTTGTTCTAAAAAGCCTTTCAAACGTTTCAATGACGTCACTCATTAGCACAATGCTAGCGTGTTATGGGCAACAACGACCCAACCTGTAAGAAAACAAAAGGACATAGTACTCGTTCATTCAACTTTTGACCTATACGTATAACCTATGTTGAAGTTATACAAACTACAATCAAATCTGAGATTTGTCAACGACAATCAGGTGAAAGAGACAAATTTAGCCGTCTAGCTCCATTGACTTCATTCTGCACTCATGGCGATCGCCCCCAGTGGAAATCTGGTGGAACTGCAACCAAAATTCGGTACAATGGGACTTAATACGGAGTGGCCAGGCTCTCCGTAGACGGGCTCTGCAAGTACCAATATTCGTCAAGAAAGTTTTTAATCACATTAAGATTTTCGCCATAGGCAGTAAAAGACTCCGCCATCTTTGTCAATATTTTTCGCTGAGAAAGTTTCAAACTATGACCATAACGGCCTTTCCACCAATCAGAGGCATCACTGTGAGATTGTGGGATTGTTCAGGATTGTGGGTAATAAAATACTTATCCAAGAGATCGCGAATAAAAGGCATTTATCTCAAAACAAGGTTAGTGCCCCATGAACTCCTGGTGTCTATAGGAGCATATACAATGGCTTAGTACAGCCGTAGCTGGTTTTAAGTCTACCACGTGCAGTTAAGTTTTTATGGCGTATACCGCAATTGTCAATGGAGAAATTGCATTGAATTTTTACATCCAGCATCAGCTGTGGGCGGGACTGTGCAGCTCTATTCCAGAGGAGGGGTGTGCGTTAGCAGAAAGCTCTGCCTCCTGTAGTTTTTGAGATTCTTGGGATTACAAGAAGGCCAGTACTCTGTGATCGTAACGGTCTGGGTGGGTTATATAGGACTAGGAGATCTTTAATATATTCTGGTGCCCGGCCATTTATGGCTTTGTATGTTAGAAGTAATATTTTGAAGTCAATGCGACTTTTAACAGGCAGCCAGTGTAGAAATGCTAGGATAGGGGAAATATGTTCATATTTTTTAGTCCTAGTGAGTGTGCGAGCAGCTGCATTTTGTATAAACTGTAAGCTCTTTAGACAGGTATTATTGCAGCCAGCATATAGAGCATTGCAATAGTTTATCCTTGAGGTGACAAAAGCATGGAAACATTTCTCGGCGTCTGGCAAGGATAAGGACTTCCTTATCTTTGAAATGTTCCTTAAGTGATAGAATGAAGTTTTGGTAATCTGTTTTATGTGATTATTTAGTGATAGGTCCTGGTCAATTATAACTCCTAGGTTTTTAACACTTGTGGATGAGGTCAGTGGAAGATCACTATATGTAGCCTGTGATGAGGATAGGATATCCCTCATCTTTTTAGTACCTAAAACCATGACCTCTGTTTTATCTGAGTTCAAAAACAGGAAATTGTTTGTCATCCATGTATTTTGTCCATATACATGTGTCAAGTTTGGCTAGTGGGGTTAATTCATCAGGTTTTATAGAAATGTATAGTTGTGTATCATCTGCATAAGAGTGGAAATTAATGGCATGTTTCCTAATTTCAGAGCCTAAAGCATGTAAAGAGAAAATAACAGGGGCCCTAGTACTGAACCTTGAGGCACTCCATATTTTACCATAGTCTGGGTAGATGGTTTATTATGGACCTGTACAAATTGTCGGCGGTTAGAAAGGTATGATCTAAACCAAGCGAGTGCTGAGTCTTTAAAGGTGCCATGTGTAAGAATTGAGGTAAAAATATCCCAAAAAATGAGCTACACACATCAAAAGAATGAGAAGAAATAAGGGTGATGATGTCATTAAAAAAAATGACAAGGTATAGTGCTGCAGAAATATCAACCTGAATTAGCATGCTAAATTACTAGCCAGCCTATGATGTCATGGTCCATGGTGTCAAAGGCAGCGCTGAGGTCCAGGAGGACCAATATTGATATATATCCATTATTAGCATTAGCAGCAATGAGGAGGTCATTAAAAACTTTAACTAAGGCTGATTCAGTACTGTGGTGAGCTCTGAAGCTGCACAGATCAGAACAGGAAGACCCTCCAGCGCACCGTTAACACAGCTAAGAGGATCATTGGAGCACCACTCCCCTCCCTGCAGGACATTTACACCACCCGCCTCACCCGCAAAGCACTAATGATTGTCAAGGATACAACCCACCCTGCACACGAACTGTTCAGCCTCCTGCCCTCTGGAAAGCGGTACAGGAGCCTCCGCTCCCGCACCACCAGACTGGCAAGTAGCTTCATCCACCAAGCAATCAGGATGCTGAACACTCTACCCACTCTCCCATCACTGACAGCCCCCCCCACCCACCAGCCAACCAGGAACCTAGGAAACTAGGATCCTGTCTACCAAACCCCCCCCCCCCCCCCCAACACCGCCATGTGGAACTGCACTGTGACTGCGCAGCCAAACGTGTTGCTGCTTCACATCAAGCCTGATATACTTGAATTACTACATACTGCATATCAATGTAAATATACAGGTCACACAAGCACAAGTTTAAACTTCATGTAACTGTTAAGACTATAGAAATATACAACACAACTACCTCTATTTTTTTTTATATATATATATATGTCCTATATTTCTATTTTGATACATACATGTTCTATATTTCAGTCTTGCACTTTAATTTAATGTTTATTGTCTATGGCTATGTCCATAGTATGTCTATGCCTGTATTTAAAGCATGTCTATGTCTGCATGGGAGAGTAAGAAACGAAATTTCAATTCTTTGTATGACCAGTGCATGTAAAGAATTTGACAATAAAAGCCGACTTGACTTGACTTGACTTGACTTGACTTGAAGCCAGACTGATATAATTCTTGGATTTTGTTCATATGTAAGAAGGCACAAATTTGTTTGGACACTATTATTACTATTTTCTAGTATTTTTGACATAACAGGATTACAGGAGGATCGACATTTGTCAAGAGTATTGGGAGAGCTGAACTAAGTATCACAATGTAAGAATTCCCCATCAATTGTTCAGTATACAGGGCACATTTTGCACTACAGTAATTTCCTGTGTATTAGCCACATTGTGTATAAGCCGCAGGACAGTGTTTTATACAAGGATAAAGCATGTCGGTAAGATTTGAGGATAACACAAGGGTTAACCTCATAGCTGAAGAAATTTCACAAAAACAATGCATAAGCCACGGCTAATAGTTGGGAAATTACGGTATGGGGAGTGTATGTCTAAAACCAATGAAAAGGGTCATGACCCATGACCTACAACGCTACATAGTGCAATAGCAGGCATTCCAGGCGCATTGGCAAGGCCATAGGCTCATTTTCCGTTTTGTAAGTCAGTATGGTGTCAAGATCTAAAAAAAATACATTGTGTTGCTTTAAGACCATACCAATCAAGTCCATGACCCATACCCATCAAGACAAAACAGAACTGAGACTTTTGATGGCCAACAGACAAGATCTAGACTTTACCTGTCAATACCAAGACAAGACTAAGCCTTGAGTAAAAGTAGTAAATCAACACTGAGTCTGATGCAAGAGCAGAAAACATACACAGTGAAGACGGCAAGAAAAGAAAACAATAAAGTGACTAAAATTATGGTCAGGTGTTCATCTACAGTGTTTGCATTCCCCTTGCTGAGTCAAACGTATTGCAAAGGAATGCAAAACATTTGTGGGGCAACGCACCCTAAACAAACAAACAAACAAACAAATATTAATACATGTTTCTGACCTGATTGTTCACTTTTGTGTTTTGAGTCAGAATCCCTGTGTATAATGTAACAGTGTAATCAAGGTGATATACAATGTAGCCATAGGCCTATACTTTATATAATTGAAACATCATGTTTGTAAGTCAGATAACCTTTATCAACAGTGGTATCTTGCCATGCATGTCTGTTGGCTAGTTAGTTTTCATCAAGATTTTGCAATAATGAACAAAATCTCTCTGGCAACTGCACAACCTCCTATATTTGGTCAGTGAAGAAAGTGACAAAAAAGGCCTGCATCCGCATCTTGACCAGATCATTGTGTAGCACAACCAAGATAATGGTGACCTGGACCCTCCACCTTGTATGAAAATACAAGTTTGTTGTTTGAAATAAATGGGTCCAGTACTTATTAAATTATGTGGAAAGACACAGACAGACAGACAGACAGACCTGATTGCAATACCATCAGCCTCCTAATAGGGGGCAGCCGTGGCCTACTGGTTAGCGCTTCGGACTTGTAACCGAAGGTTTGCCAGTTCGAACCCCGACCAGTAGGCACGGCTGAAGTGCCCTTGAGCAAGGCACCTAACCCTTCACTGCTCCCCAAGCGCCGCTGTTGTTGCAGGCAGCTCACTGTGCCGGGATTAGTGTGTGCTTCCCTTCACTGTGTGCTGAGTGTGTTTCACTAATTCACAGATTGGGATAAATGCAGAGACCAAATTTCCCTCACGGGATCAAAAGAGTATATATACTTATACTTGAGAGTCATGCTAATGAGAGTCATGCTACAGTTCCATCAACTTCAGTAATTAGATTATTGCTTTTTGACCCTCCTACTGTATTTAGCTTTTCATTTTGTATTCTCAGTTCTATATTAGCTTAAAGAGTACCCACTGCACAAGCTATAAGTGAACAGGTATGAGTTGAGACATCTAGATACCAAACCATAGATGTCCTGTAGGTGTCACTATTACTCTGCCAGTTAGTAGCCAAGTACCTCTGAGTGCATTTCTCAGACATGTTTCCTCAGTCTGCCTCTCTCAGTGGAATGCTATACACATTTACATGCAGCAATACTAACACATTCTGCTGCATTCTTAATTAGCCTATATGAGTGGAGAGGAGGACAGCTGCAGTCAGGAGACACATACAATTTAATTTTAAGTTTATGTATGTAATCATTTGAAAACATTCCATAATGTGAGGTTGTAGACAGTGCTCCGTCACCCCATATTGTCTACTTAATTGAAGATAATTACAGTGGTGTGGACCATTACACGAGAACAGATATGCGCCATTGTCATGGCTCCAGAACTGAGGGGGGAGAGGGGCTCTAAACACCTCATTTCAACTTATGTTGATGAACATGGCCAGGGGTCATGTTAACTAATTCCATATGCACACATGTGCATAAACAGATATTCACACACACACACATCACAGTAATCATACGTATGACACATACACACAGAGTATATATATGTACGCATGCATGCACATGCACAAACACAGGCACACCCACAAGCACACGCACGCACGCACGCACACACACACACACACACAAACACGTACACGTACACGTACACGCACACATGCACACAATTCAACAATTTCTCAGAATTATGAACAGGCAAGATGGGGGTGGGGTTGTATAAAATGTATTTTACATGTGAAATCTATGAACTAATCATGTTTTGGTACTTGTTGTCTAGCAGCCAGACCAGCAGATACCCTGACTTTGCTGAATTACTGAAGCTAAGTAGGAACAAAGTTGCTTTGTCACAAATTTGACAAGCGTGACTTATTTTTGTGGAAAAAATGTGCCGGACTGGGCGGCGGTCATATTTTGTACCACTCTGCGGTACATCCAGTTAAGTCAGTGTATCATCAAAATGAGTTTAAAGCTGTCAATGCAAAAGAACAACCATCTTGCCTGAAGTGCAGAATGTAATGCTATTTTAAAGGTTTTAGAGATAAGAATATGATCTAACATTATGATTATGGACACTGCAGTACTCATAAAGAACATTTAGCATTGTTTTCAAAGGGCTTCTTGTCACCTGTGTACATACATTGATGTAGGAACAGTGAAGATCTAAGCTCTAAAGGCACAATCATTTACAATCACACAAGGACTCACACAAGCAAATAACAAACAGAGACATCATGAAACATTCACAGTGATATACACAACTCTCTCATATAATCATGCACACACTCGATCACTAACAATTGGTCTGGCCTTTGCACAATTTCCACACCTTCTGGGAATGCATCATATTTCATCACAACCCTATGTATATTCTGTTGACACCAGGCTACAGACTCAATGACCCAATGACCTACAGTGCACTGTGTAGGCCTACCACCAGCTCAGACAACTAAGCACACAGAACACTCCAGAGCTATCTGATGAACAAATTCACAAATGCGTGTAAGTAATGCAATCACAGACATGCATGCAGAGAACACACAAAGTTTTATGACTACATGGGGATCATGTCACATCTGTCATGTTTCCCCCTCTCTCGAGACAGCATGGGGCTCTTGGCATACTGCATCGTATATAGTGCATGACTATGCCCAGAAATAGAGCCCCTCCTGAGAACCCCAGCTGTAGTCACAGCTGCCACTGGATCTGAAGATGCATTAAACTCCAAAAACTGGGATGCTTATCAGAGCCAACATGCACAATCATGAAACACTCATGTTCGGTGTAATATGGTTAAAATACGCTATGTATTAAGGCTTAAGAAATGAGTTGTGTGTTGCCAGAGCTATCGTGTGGTGCAAGAGATATAAGGCATTGTTATGAGAGACTGGAGCTTTGAGAAACTTCCTCGACAAAATGGTCCAAACATGCAATAATGTATATTTCAATAATCTTGAGTAAACACTATTTGAAAAACATTATTGACATAATTACAATTACACAGACTAAGAAATAACTGCTCGAACATGTAGGACCTTCTTCCTGCCTCACCACTGACTATACTGGAGAGTGGAATCAGAATAGACTAGGTGCACGACAGGCTTTTCCTGTACACTCATGTATTTCCGGGTTTAGCGTTAACTATGTTTGTAACATCTTCTGCTATATTCTGCTCCTTACATCTTCACTCCGACACTTGATATCTTGTTTGCCCAATAATACCAATTTTAACACACGCATACCGTAAATCCTTCTTTATCGTAACATGCTGATTCCCTAGTGCAAGACCCAACCGGGTCCATGTAGACACTAATTACATTAACAATAGCGGCAGGTTCAAACATAGATATTAGAAAGCTAGATACTGCATTGTCCGTCGAGTTCTATTAGGTGGCCCCCATATTACTGGGGGCAAACACCTGACTGTCTATGGGCAATACTTACCGGCAATCAGAGACTGATTTCCAGTCAGTCACATATCTCTCCAGTGATTGTTGCCCCCACCAATATGGCGGCGCTATTTACGTATATTCTGGAGCCCAATGCAGTATCTAGCTTTCTAATATCTATGGGTTCAAACACACCTGGCTCTACTGGAAACAAACCAGCACACAGAGAGCATTTCGTGTATGTAGTCTATTCAAGAGAGGAGTATCTACCCTGTGGTTAGATTCTTCTGTGGTTTAGAACGGCACCCTGTCATACTGCCCTTTAAAAATATAGTTTCAGATTTTACCATGAGGCCACATTGTTGGACCTTAGGAACCAACCCTGGGGAAACCAACCAAAAACTAAATATACCCTCTATACCCTTCTTTAAATCAAAGCTCAGTTTCAACAGAGTTATTTAGAAACGCTTTTCATGTTTCCATATGAGGTGTGTGTGTATGTGTGTGTGTGTGTGTGTGTGTGTGTACGTGTGTGTGTGTGTGTGTGTATTACAATGTCAAAATAACTCCTCTTCCCAATGGCCAAGGAAAATGGCATAAATTCAACTCGATACCAGAACAATAAAATCTTTGGTTCCTTGGATTTGGTTCCCTGCGTCCAGATCCCAGAGAGGGTTGTGCACCTTGCTATTGAGACATGCTCCAGACAGAAGGACTGGGACTGAAAATGGTGAAAGAAGGGACTGTTTAGATATTCACTGAAGACTCTGAATTATCCACGCACAAGAGAACTCATGTGAACAAGGTGGAGGGTTTAGACAGGTGACAAAACACAACAACACAGAGATCACATCCAAATCTAAATGGTTCCTTGCCAGAGTCATATGTGAGACATATGTTATATGTAGACTGAGAGATGTGCTGGTTTGGTGCTAACAGACTGCTGTGTTGTTAATGCATGTGTGACTGCAGAAAGACTGGGGATGCCTCTGACACAGCACTGCCATTTATCAATAAGAAGCAAGTGTCATGCTAATGCAATCTGGCATAGCAGATAGATTAGCAGTGTGGTCCCTATGGAGTGGACCCTCACATGGAGAGAGAGAGAGAGAGAGAGAGAGAGAGAGAGGGAGAGTGAAAAAAAGAAGTGAGCAGAAGTGAGATGTGAAAGAGTGGAACAGATAGAGGAAAGAATAGATAGATAGAACGGAAAAGCCAGAAGGTGGGAGACAGAGACATCATAATGATTCCCCTTCGCCCGAACTTGGGCACATGTCGGTAATGGGCCCTTCTGGATCAGGGAGTCGTCAGAGAGACCCAACTCAAGAACAGGCAGGGTTAGGAGGTTCAGCAAAAGGCTCAGAAACCGCTGCACTGAAGCAGTAACAGACTCAGGAATGATTACAGACTACAGATTACAGAAATTGAACTGGAACAGGCATATGGGAGATGGGAACAGGATCAGGAACAGTAACAAGGACAATGATGGAGACCATGACAGGCTTAGAGAGAGGAGCCAAAACTGTGTTCAGGCTCAGAGAGAGGAGCCAAAACTGTGTTCAGGCTCTGAGAGAGGAGCCAAAACTGTGTTCAGGCCCTGAGACAGGCTTGGACAGAGAAACACTCGGACAGACACACACACTCAGACTCAGGAAGACGCATAAGAACACAATTAGGAGCAGGCAAATAATCTGCTGACTTGAGAACTGGGGACTTATGGAAGAAGCTGGCAGGGATTGGAGGAACATCTACATGTGTAAATATGACAATGTGGGTTTTGGCACCCCCACATCGCACTAGTGACTGGCCAATTGCATTTTGATTTTGTATAGAAATGGAATTTTTGATTAAGTATGGACATTGTCCCGATGTCTTGAGTTTGAGTTGTCTTTGCATTTATGAATTTGTGGTGCTTTAGTACATACGGTTGGCTTGTTATATGGTCCTGGAGCTCATTCCGTGCAGGTAAACTGCTGGGCCGGTAATTGGTCAGATGATCAATCACGACTTGAGTCAGGGGAGGGGCTAACTGCAATTAGTACAGGGGCTAAGAGGACAGGAAGTTCCTTAGAGTGGGAGAGCCGAAGGAGAAGAGAACTGCAGAGAGTGTATCTCTCTGCTCTCAGGTATTGAGATTTTGACAAATAAAAGTAATTTTTATATAATTAAATTTTTCACGTTTTCTGCTGATTTCATTTTCTGGACCCTGCTCGGACTACATTTCCACAGTAAACTAAAAGGCCTATTTACTCCAACTAATGGTAATATGTAAGCTATTTCTAAATTAACATCAAAAGGACAA
Source organism: Alosa sapidissima (assembly GCF_018492685.1). Taxonomy (NCBI): domain Eukaryota; kingdom Metazoa; phylum Chordata; class Actinopteri; order Clupeiformes; family Clupeidae; genus Alosa; species Alosa sapidissima. Next base: position 17,463,665 of record NC_055957.1, read on the forward strand.
CATAGCATTAGAAAATAGTCTTGCAGTTCCATTGTGAGGTGCATTAAAGGTTGTATCAGCGATTGCAGGCCCAAAAAAGGCCCAAACATAAATGATCACATTCATCTCATTTTTCCTAACGATCCGCTAGCTGCCCTCCCCATAAGCAGGCTGCCAAAAAAACGTGTCTCTGTAGGCAGCCTAGGCTCTGAGATCTGCACACAAAAACAATTACTACCAACAAGTGTTGCCAACCACTCAAAGGCAAAATAAAGTGTTCCAAGTTCCAACCAATAACTGACGAGATGCGCATTTAGGAGAGTTTTAATGGCACGGGGGGGAAGGGGAGGGAGTAGCGAGCTAGCTCTCTGTTTTGTTTGAACGTCAATAGAAGTGACGTTACTCCGCCATCGCTGATACGACCTTTAAAGGAAAGATCCGGAATTAAAACAAACTGGGGTCTATTTATGGATGATAATGAGTTCAAACTTCAGTTTGGGAGCAAAATTACATTAATTGGAGGAGTTTTGAGCTACAGCTACATTGTTGTTTGCATTTGCAACAAAATGGCATATAGGCTAAGGCCCAGCTGTGGCGCAACTGGCCTGGGCACCTGCACCGTACGCCAGCAACCTGGTTTCAATTCCCGCCCCGTGGTCCTTTTCGGATCCAACCCCGACTCAATCTCCCACTCGCTGCCTGTCATTCTCCACTGTTATGTCACATTAAAGGCATAAAAAGCTCAAACATATAATAATGTATAGGCTGTAGCAGTAGGTATGTAGACATCTCAAACTTAATCACTTTTTTTCAAACCACTGACAAGGCTCAAAATAGCCTTACACTTCAGTGGTAGTGTGGGTCCCTGCAGACAAACCAAAGTATTGTAAGCTTTGAAAGTGTACAGAGAGGTTTAACAAAGGCTGTTTCTGAAGGCAGCGCATTGCCTTACTTCATGTCCCGTTAGCGTGAAATTAGTGAGAGCGTTTCACTTCTTCCAGCATTGTGCATATTTGTATTGTAAAATTCAGCCAGATCTTTGCAGCGAGAAGAAGTCCAACGGTGTTTTAACTGGATATTTCTTTTAGGCTGTTGTCTTAAGGCATTAAGGCTTTTCTGTACAAGACATTGGCAAAAAATGTAATTGAAAATGCTTGCATTGTGTAAAAACATCTTTCACAGAATACAACACACTGGCTTTAACCAGAGTTCACAGAGAAGCAGGAGGCCCCAGTAGTCTACACTGTGCTGTGCAGATAGGGACATCAGAACATTCCTATCAGAAGATTCCTAACGTCTTCTTCGTCTAAACTTTACAAACTGACAATAAACAGCATCAACAGTCAGGAAACAATGTATGTGTGTCTACCTGTAAATACATTTCTGCATTTTTCCAACTGCATTTTTTGACGTTAGCAGGTGTTGCTGCTTCTGTTTAACACAATAAGTTTTGGTTTCATCTTCCCCTCTCGTCGCTGATTGGCCTGACATTTTTGTTGTCTGAGGGAAACAGTTATGAACTATGGTGTTCCAGGATAGATCTCCCTGAAAGAAGATCTAGGTGAGCGGGGCCAGGCTAGGACATTTGCACAGTGTAAAAGAAAACTTTAACAAGGACTTTTTTGTCTCTTTACTGCCACTTTATCAGAACTTTGGAATTATCAGAACTATGCCACCAAATGGGCATGTCAAACACAGCCATACTACTGTACATCAATGTTTAACCTCTGTGAAATCTCATGGGTGATGAGTTAGGAAGGAATTAGCCACTTTTTAAGATATTCTTAGGCAGATTTAGTGTCATATAAATATTCTTATATGTCTTGTATCTTACATATATTTATTTTTCTGGCATATGGTCATATATGGAGGCCATATAAAAAACCCATCAATACCCCAGGCAGCCGGCATGGGCATTATTTAGTCAATGATTTCTCATTGTGTGCCACTGCTTTCACTCCTTCACACTGGCTGGAATCAAACAAACATACAATCAGATACATCACAGACAAAAAGCATCCAGTGTCCCCAACACCAGAGTCGCGTCTCCTCGTCGTTCTTTGCTCTCACCCTGCGATCCCTCGCTGTGCTGCTGCCCCCTCCCTCACAAGGGCGTCTAATTTATGCCTGTCTCATTAACGCTGTGAAATTGCTCTTTGCGTCTCTCGCTGGCATTTGCATATTTTTCTTTTCATTGGGCCGGGCTGTATTTGCTCAGAGCGGGAGTGTTGGGGGAGGAATGAAGGGGAGTGTGACTTGTCTCTCACGGCCTCCTCCCCTCCTCTCTCCTCTCCTATCTGCACCTCACATCATTTGATTCATTGTTTATGTCTCTCCGGATGGACACGCTGGGGCGAGAAGACAAAGGGGCTTAGGGCTTTCACATTCATCACCACTTCACCTGTGTGTCTGGGTTTGTGTACAGTATGTGTTTGAGTGAGCTACAGTATAAGGTCCATGTGGGTAGGTGCGTTTAGCGTTTAGCATGGATCATGTATGTTCATGTCCATTTTTGCAGGCTGTGTATGTGTTGCGTTCATGTATGGCATGGCATGTTTTTGTGACTTGTCCAAGAGCAGTGGATGGGATCATCTTGCACATCTCCGTCATTAGCCCTGTAAACATACTTGTATATATATATATATATATATATATAGGCTCCCATGTGTGTGCGTGTGTAGCCCCGGACCAGACTGAGTGGTGCATCTAAGAGCTCTCCAGCTGGCTCTCTTTGGTCCTTGTGTGTCTCCAGCGTGTCACATGGGGCTGACATAATCTTAGGCTGCCGTTCTCCCTCACTGACAGCTCAGATCTCCGCCTGCCAGATGAGGCTGCACTTGACAGGCAGGTGGGGCTGGCCTGCCACTCACTCAGCCAGCACACTGTCAGACTGCAGCAGCACTGGAGCTTACCGACTACAAAGCCGCTGTCTCAAGCCATGAGCTAGATACTGCTGGAGTTAGTCACTGCCCTGAAAAGAACGATACAAAAGCAAACTAAAGAAAAAGCCTGTGTTTGTCACTATAAGGTCAAAAGGTTAACTTGCTGACATACAAACATGTGTGCTTCACACTGTGCACTGATCTGAAAAACAGATTGTCACTACACTGCATATGTCACAAGGTCGGTTCGTTCGCCGCTCACGAGCCTCGAACCCCCCACCTTGACACACACTGGCATGGGAGACGAACGCTCTAACCACTGAGCTAAAAGTCCAGTTTCCCAACTCAGCAGTTAGCAGAGGTGGACAGTAACGAAATACATTTACTCACGTTACTGTATTGAGTAGTTTTTCTGTGTATTTTGTATTTTTTAAGTAGTTTATAAAATCGGTATTAAAAAAATACCATCCGTTAGCCTACTTGAGTAAAAAAAACCGAAATGAACGAAACAGAAAAACAGAAAGGGAGAGGGGAAAAAAACCGCACCCTAAACCACTAGCCTAGTGATAATGATCAGCATGTAACCTACAACAGGACTGAATCAAGCATGCAGTCTTTCTGAAAGTGATGTAGATGGAGCTGGATCACGAGATGCATCATTCAGGTTACATGTGTAGCCTAACCTATGAAAGTGTATTTTCCGCTATTTCAATGGGTTGTCTCAGTTCGTTTTAGCACTAATGATTGCGGAGATATTTAAGCAAACACCATGGGATTTCGTGTTTTGACGTTTGTGCTCACCTTTCTTTGTTAAGAAGTTTATTAGCAGTTGTTTCCCCTCGTTTTGATGTCTCTCTTTTTCCTGTTTTGGCCTTTGTTTTTGGTAACCTGACTTGGCTTTCTTGGAGAAAGACATTGCACCAGCAGCACAACAATTAGCGGTCCACTAGCCTACTAGCGATGCTCAACTAAATAAACAAAAGATAGGCCTACCTTATGAATCGTGCAGGCGGACTAAACCATTTAGCTCTTTAGCAAGGGAGAGTGAGAGTGACCTGGCTTAGACAGTTTTCACTATGTTTTGTATACAAAATCCAGTCAGTCAAACTTTCAATTTCGTCTGACATTCATTTTGACATTTAATTTGGAAATTAAAATAATATGGTGGAAATAAGTATTGAACGCTTAATTTTTTTCCAGTAATTAGCCAAACTTCCAGTCTATTCGAAATCTTCACACACATTATATTAACACACATATAAAAAATCCAAACATAAGAGTTATGTGTAATAAAGTGGAATGACACAGGAAAAAAGTATTGAACGTGCCTACTGAAATTTCTTCAATACTTTGTGGAAAAGCCTTTGTTTGTAATGACAACTTCAAGACATTTCCTGAATGACAAAACTTATTAGTCGCAGTATCAGGTGTGATTTTGGCCCATTGTTCTAAACAGATTCCAGGGGTCCCTCTTGTGAATCCTGATCTTTAGTTACTTCCAGAACTATTTAATTGAATTGGCTGCCTTCAAGTCTTTCTGGAGCTTTCTCCGAGTGGTCCTTGGCTCTTGAAATTGACTATCCTTCTGACTCCCTGGTCAGAAATATTGTGAGGAGATCATGTGCATGGCCGGTTGATGATGCAGTGATGTTCCTTCCACTTGCAGATAATGGCTCCCATGCTGCTTACGGGAAGATTCAGAAGTTTTGAAATGCATCTGTAACCAGTTTCATTGATATGTTTTGCAACAATAAGGTTGCAAAGGTCTTGGGAGAGCTTTTTGCTTTTATCCATCATGAAATGTTTCTTGTTTGACACCTTGGTAATGAAAAACCTTTTTATAGCCCATCAATATGTAGGCTACTAACCAAGCTTGCACAGATAGAAATGATAACTACTCTCTAACTACTTACGGATTCCAGCTCGTTCCTTCCCTTTCCTTAGTGCTTTTTCTTAGCATGTTCAATACTTTTTCACTGTGTTATTCCACTTCATTACACATTACTCTACTTATGGACTTGTTTGGATTTTTTATGTGCGGATTACCTGAGTTACTAATGCCTGGTGAAAATGTTGTGCCCCCCGTATTCCACTTTTCAAGGGCCCTCTCCTCCTTTGGGGCCCTATACTCCCCCCCCCCCCCAGTCCGACGCCCTTTAATCTGCTGAACCTTCTGCTCGTTTCCAAATATAAAAAAAACTCTCTGCAACTCAACATTGGCCTGCCTGTCTCAGCTGCCTGTGAGGGGCTTTTCAGTTGTGCTGGATTACTGTTCACTGCAAAGCACCCAAGGATGAGTGCAACTAACTTTGAAAATCAACTACTGCTCAAACTTAAAGGAGAACTCCGGTGATTTTTCACATAGATCTCCATTTTTCAACGTCACCGAGTACTGTCGGTATGAACAAAACTGAAACAATCGGTTTTACCTAGCTCGAGTTGCTGCAGCTACAGCGCTACACAGCACACCACATGATTGGATGATGTATTCACATGTTGACGTTTTGCCACGGAAGGGTTGTGATATGTGTAGACAACTGCCATATTGGCGTTACAAACTAACCCCACGCATTACTATGGAGAATTTGTTGAGTGCTGTATCTCCTTATTAGAAAGTCTCTTGTAAAATCAATGAAAAAGTGGGTTCCCTCCACACAACTAGAGGGATAATCCCACCACTGCCACCAAATGTGAAAAATGTGTCCACCATCTTGTTTTTTAAAAAGATAAAAACAGGATATTCTTTGGTAGAAAACATCTTTCTTTAATTTATCCAAATGTTTAACACACACGATAACTTGCACATCAATCAGTCGCACTCTCCCACACCAACACACTGGCCCTTTATAAAAGAGCACCTGTGGGTGTGGCCCAATTAACTTAATTAACAATTATTACTTTCGCCTGCAGACAGTTAGTCAGCTAACACAGACAGGAATATGTGCAAAAGTGCATTCAATTAAAAACTGTTCTAAAACAGGGAAGATGTACAGTAGTCAGCATCTTCACAGTAACTAAGTAACTTTTACTTAAAGTACATTTTAAATTAACTACTTTTTACTTGAGTACATTTTCAGATCGGTATTTTAACTTGTACTTGAGTAATATTTCATCAAAGTATTGGTACTTTTACTTGAGTACAATATTTTTGTACTTTTTCCACCTCTGAAAGCGTTCTTAAGGTTAGGGCTGTGAGGATTTACATGGGCAACTAGCACGCTAGCTCAGTCTGCCTCCGTTACACTCACCTCCCTAAATCCTCACTCCCCTCCTGGTCACGGCACCAATGTCACAAGGTCGGTTCGTTCGCCGCTCGCGGGCCTCGAACCCGCCATCTTGACACACACACCAGCATGGGAGACGAACGCTCTAACCATACGTTAGACCGGCACATCCGGGAACTTGACTCGTGACAAACGTTCCCGCCCCTTTCGGGGGGAAAACAAACAACCCCTCTCATTAACTCCAACGCAAATTATGGTCAATAAATGTAATTCGTACAGAAATCGCAGGAGTAAATAATAACAAAAAATACCACAAATCAATATGATCACTCAATACATAACCACTTTGCCGGTCGTTGACCGTGAAAGATACCTACAAAAGCTTAATTCAATTAATATAAAAACATGTCCCTTCAGTCTCCCGAGTAAGAAGTGGTGCAACAACCCCACTCAGTGACCAGAAATATACGGTCTTCTCTTCTTTTTCTTTTTACAATTTTCTTCTATGAGGATTTTTTTTGAGGACATGGTAGGCAAAAGAAACTCAGGGAGGGGTTCTTAGCTGTGTGGTTGGTAGCTTCTACATCTACCGGTTCACTCTGGCTTGTTCTGAGGGAATGTTTTCCCCTCAAAAGGGGCATGGCGCAAACAACCTGCTCTGTGTGACGCGGGTCCGGTTGTAAGTATAGCGGACTAGATTTTGTAAATGGACTTTTTTTATTGGCTGTAAGCTGTGAGGTAAAGATACACATACTGATACGTGATTGATGCATACATATAAAAAAAAATATTGGAAATGGGGCATAGTGACTGGCTGGAAGGAAACTGAGATGATGGGATTATGCTTTATTGATTGGCTGTGAACATAAATGGAAAGATGGCAATAGTGATACGTGATTGGATGGCAATTGACAGTCTCTCGTTCTCCCGGCACCGCTAAAAGCCCAGGCTTCCAACTCAGCGGTTAGAAGCGTTCTAGGTTAGGGCTGTGAGGATTTACATGGGCAACTAGCACGCTAGCTCAGTCTGCCTCCGTTACACATACTATTGCACCTCTTCCAAGGATCATCTTCACGTACTGGATATGAATTCACCTGTAGTAGGAGCCTTTGAGACATTCTCAGATTTCCGTCATGGCCATTTGCATACCAGAGACGACAGCATGTGTCAGACAACCAGCAGCCATTTCTGGAACTGGGCCGGACGAGGCCTGGGTCTGCTCCTGCATGATACTCCTCACACAGGAGCACTTGCTCTTCAGATGTTTACTTATTTGGTTGGGCTGAGCGATGATTTTGTGCAGAAGCTGTATAGGTCTCTGTGGAAACTAGTCATTTTAAAGTGAAAGTATTATTGAGCTTCCTTGGTGAGAGTCTGGATCATTGTTTATTCCTATGGCCCTTATTTCCTTACATAAATACATAAATAAATAAATAAACAAACAGCATAAACATGTGGACAAACATCGACTATTGTCCTTGGGTAAGCTACTTGGCGAGACATGCTTCGGATGATTTGATATTTGATGACTTCTTTAGTAACTTTGGAAAAGTGAAAGCAATGCTGAAGTTGGAAGGTGCTGCACATACTCGGTAGATGTAAACAGATATTGTTTTTGTATCTCCTGATGACCTTTCAAACCTCTTGCACAAGTGATTTGTGAGAGGGGGATGACTGATGCTGTGTTTCAAAAGGTAGAATTGAATAGGTGTGATGCAATTTCATTTAATCAACAGGTGCATGAGGAGTTACGTTTTACAATGTTGGATTGGAGAAGAGTGATCATGTGATTTCATTTAATAAACAGGTGCATGAAGAGTGAATCAGACATCCAATACATCACATCTACTATACCCAGACAATGTCTTTACCTGAAGTTTTGGGTTTGTGTGAGCTTTCATTTCATCTTGAAAAATGACTTTGACAACACTAGCCCTTTTTTTTAGCCAAGCACACAGAAAAGTGAAACATTCAAAAGGATGATTTATCTGGATGTCTGGAGGATGAGTAAGGATAAAGGCTATTGAGGTGTCCTTTTACACACAAAATATTGGATGAGGTGGAAGCAAAGCTTCTAGTGAATTGATAAAGAACAATGATAAAAGTTTTTTTTTTTTTTACTGGATCTAGGTGTCCTATTATACAAAACTTATCTGTGCCAGCCAGTGAGCGAAGTGCATTTGTCATCCCCAAGGTATGAGACAGACTGATGTAATGTTTAGTTATGATCCAGACACAGGCCAGAACTGTGGCAGCAAACACCTCAGACAGACACATAGACTTGGTGGAATGAGGTGGATTTGCACTGCTTTGGTGAGAGCAGTGTGTCTGACTGAGCGGAGCTGTACCCAGACCCAGCTGCCAGAGGGAGCCTGATGTAACGGGTGTGAAATAAAGCACATGAAAGAAAAGGAGACCAGGGCAGTGGGAGAGGAGGCAGAAAAGCAGCACGGAACATGAAAGGTCGGACCCAGCAGGTGTGGAGTTTTCGTCGTGACAGAGAGGCACATTCCCTCCAGCGGTAACAAGGCTGGCTGGGCCTGGAGGTGTGCTGGCTTCTGCAGAACTTCGCTCCAGAACAGAGGTTCCTCACGGGTGTGTTACGGTAAGGTGGTAAATGTTCAACATGGACTCTTTTCTACACTACAAATCCTATGCTCCATTTTTCAATAAAAATAGGCTTGACAAACGAATAGAATGTTACAGCCTCTCAAAGGCTTATGAGTGGAGACAAGCTCATCACCTAACAGGAGCAGCAGTATGTCAACGTGTGTGGGGAACATTGAAGCGTGAACGATGTGGAATGTTTAGAATCAGTGTAGTGTTCTGGAATAGTACTTTCATTGTTTATGCAAATAAAGCTCCATTTGGCATGATTATTGGGCGTGTTTCAACGGATATAAGGGGAAAATGCATCTGCACTTAATTGAATAGACCTAACCAATCAGAGCAATGAAATAGCTTACCGTGAGCTGTAGAAAGAATACCCGAACCATCCTTCATCTCAACAAATGCCTTAACAATTTTCTGGTCATTTGTTTTTAAAGTTATTGGCTGTCAATATCTTGTACAATACCAAAATCTAAGACCACGAAATACGTAACAGGGTAGGCTATTCGGAAAAGCATTAGAAAACATTAGATATTTCCCCTCCTTCATTTTTAAAAATAATTCCGTTCACACCGATACTAAAAACAGCTGGAGAAGGGTGTGGCAAACCTCTCGAGCAAACAGGTGGCCAATCAGATTTCAAACAAACAAGAGAACAACGTCACAATGCAAAAATGCCGTTTTCCCTTCATTACATGCATTACATGTCCACTTTTGCCGGAGTTTTCAGAAATAATCATTTTCATTGATAAAACCTCGGTTTTTGTGTAAATGAAAGGCCAAACCACATACAAATGTGTTTTTCCTATGTGTAAACGTGGTCTTAGAAGCCATCTGTCTAGCTTCTAGCCACAGCTTTTTTGTTGCAAACAAAATCAACCGAAGCTGCTCAGATGAAGCGTCCTCAGATGACGTGATAGACGAGGCACTGCTGCTCATCTGTCCATCATCGTACAAAGCCCAATTTGATTGGTCCTAACAGCTCTGGTTCGGGCACATGGACGAATTATGAACTTTCGGGCCCCTGGGCCCAGAATTTTTAAGGGCCCCCCCACTAATTGTCGCATATGTGTGTGTGTGTGTGTGTGTGCTATATTTGCAGGTTTGAAATGTAAAGAATCATTCAAATAACATAACAACATAGCAAATAGAGAATAGGCAATGATCCGTAATAGTTCATATGAAAGGTAAGTAAATTAAGCTTTTCACCTACAGGCATTACATTTCAGTCACTACAAGACTATGATTTTCACTGAAGACCCTAAACGTTTAGACATCAAACAACAGAACAGGGGCTGGTGTTACAAAACAGCAAAAGCTGCATGAAAGGAACAGTGTATCAGCCTTGTCATCAGTATGTGTGACAGTGTGTGTGTGTGTGTGTGTGTATTGGAGCGCTGTGGTGAACTACTATGAAAGGCTCTTCCACAGATGTTCCTTAGGTATGAATTCCCAGTGTGTGTGTGTGTGTATGTTCCTCATTATGTTTGTGCATGCACAAGTGTGTGTGTGTGTGTTCCTCATTATGTTTGTGCATGCACAAGTGTGTGTGTGCATGTTGGTTGTGGACTTTGAGCTTGAGTCCCATTTGTGATGCTTTCACAGATGCCAGGGAGTTGTACAGATGGGGATGGTTGGCATGGGAACATTGCTCCTTAAAATGGCCGCCAGACTACACAGATGAGTGGATTTCCTAAATCCAGGCCTTCATTGTGCTGAGTTGCTATTTTGCATGATGTTCAAATCATTCCCTCAGGCAGCCTTTCTTCAAAGTCCACCCTACGGCCAAAGAACCCTCGAAAGGACTATTCATGCATTGGTATCCCCATGCAGATTTTGCAGTTACCGCTATGGAGCAAAACAAATGAACAACCAGTATTTCAAAAGAATCTAGAAGACAGAAAGAATCCTGCATTTAGATGTTTTTTGTGTGTATGAGTGCCTATGAGAGGAAGAAGAAGATTAGTAAAATATGTGTACCATTCTATTCTGTCCGCAGCCTCCGAGTCAGAGTGGGACACAATAAGTCTGTTTGTAACGGTATGCAATGCGAAGTGGTGTACAAGGACTGGCTCTGACCACTAAGGACATGATGAGGCTAATGGTCAATGAGTCTGTGAGGCATCTCAACGAGGCCCGTGTGCATGTGTGACAGGAAGGTCTTTGGTATTTTGGACACTTGAGACAACAAGGTATACTTATAAAACTGTTAGCGGGGCTGCTGATTCTAGTGCAATATTGCAGAGCAAAAAACAATATGTTCCACAAAGAGCTCTGAGTCACAATCATCGGGAACATGCATTTCTATTGCCTTTCGATTCTGTTTTTCAGTGTGTTTAACAAAGCATCATGTTCACTGATGCCGCACGCAAGTGTAATTTGAAGCAGGCCATTCAAATGAATATTCTTGGAAATCATAATGTCCATACACCGGGGACAGTCTGTGAGGCATATCGACGAGGCCGCTGAGGTCTGTGTACATGTATTCCCTGCTCACTTCGTCTCCTGTTCCATGTGACCTTCTTACTCTGATGTGCATTATCACCGAATGGTCTCAGCGTGTAACTCACTGTGCGCCATGGAGAGTGGGGCAGTGTGCTCCTTCAGAACTGAACCCCTGACCTGAACAGTGGAGTTGTTAAATCCATTCTGTATGTGTAGGTGTGTGTTTGTGTGTGGTCTCTGTGTGTGCATGTAGCCAGATCAGATGACTGAAGCTTCCTGTCCCAAGGTGAGTTGAGAGATTTCATTTGGACATCCAAATTCCAGCTATGGGAGAGCTGGGTCAGGAGATTAATGACGCCTATTAAGGGATTAATTACAGCAGGGGCTGTTTCACTGAACCACAATCCAACAGAAAAAGGCCTCTCCCCCCACAGCCGCATGCTTAAATTAATGGACTGTGGTTCAACCCATTTAAGCTCTTTGTGTCCTCTCACTTAGCAATGATACTGACATGCAGAGAAGACTGCATAATGCCTCAGTGTTTACTGTAGGAGGTCAGTTAGATTACACCCAAACACTTTCGGTAAAAAGAGTGTTCTATTGCGGCCGAGTAGAACCTGATTAGAATCTTTCTATGATCTAGCTTTATGGCTCCTATCGCACACTGCGGTCCTCTACTGTGTCGGCCTTCCATAATAATAAATAATAATAATACATTTTATTTGTTACAAAGCGCCTTTCAAAGCACCCAAGGTCGCTTTACAAAGTAAACACAGTAAAAATAATAATAATAATAATAATAATAATAATCAGCACACACTAGACATTTACACGTAAGACAAAAGATGCTGGACAGAGCGGCATAGTCGCCAGCGTTCCCGTGACACCAAGACAATCAATACTAATAGCTCTTTTCGTCTGTGATTCTTTGTTAGTCGAATGATTTACCTACCAGTAATGCTTTGCAATAGTTTTGGGATTTTTTAAGACTGTGTTCAAAGACTGTCATCTGTTTACCTTTAGTAAGTCATGGATTGTATTAAGCTTATGATTACTGTTAACGTATATGGCTGTCAGGTGTGGTGGAGAAGCAGTGACATCACTGCCTGACCATTTGGTGGACCAAGGTTCCATTCCTAAAACCAGCCGCTGAGAGACCATGTTGCAAGAGAAAACTGTCTGCTAAGTACCAATCAATTAACTAATTATTGTTATTACTGTGTTACATTTATTTAGTCTACAATTCGTATTTTAGGTAGGCTACATTTAAACTGTTAATCTTTAAATGATACATTTATTATTATTGTGTGGCACTTTGGACAAGAGCATCTGCCAGGAAACATAACTATGGAAAACTGTTGCAACTTGAAGGAAAAAGTCTGCTAATGTCTGCCAGACACACACACACACACACACACACACACACACACACGCACAAATTAAATACCTTTCACTTTACATGCATTACCATGCAGCTTGAGACAGCTGCAAAATGAAACTGGAAATCCATCTTATTACAGAGGGATTTCTTCCCCTCTCTCGTTCTCTCTCTCTCTCTCTTTTCTCCCCTGCTCCCCGTAACATAAGGCCTCCGCCCCACTCCTTTCAGCGCTGCTGTGATACCTCTCAGCCTGAGTGGAAATCTCTGGTCCGTGTCGCACGCTGGCGGGATCGCTGGGAGGCGGCGTGCCCCCAGGGGCCCTGCTGCCGTCAGCACTCCTCCACTTTTATCACCGCGTCGCGTCGGGAGGGAGGGGGATGAGACACCCAGAGCTAACTTAGCGGAGATGTGGCGGCCATCTCAAATCTGGAGCACGTCCATGAGAGGATCGTTTCGCTGAGCTACAGAGTAGGACGGCAGTGAGCGGAATCAGGCAGCGTCCGATGGCAATCGCTACCTTAGGGTTCATAAGGTTCTATCTGCGTTTTGAGTAGTTCTGAGATATTGAGCTTCAAAGTTTTAGAATTCCATAGAGTTACATGGTAAATGGAACAAGTTCTTTTTGATATAAAGTCCAAATATGTACAAAACTTTAAGAAACACCTCATCTGAACTTAAGAAACTTTCAAAGAATAAAAATATGTAAATAACATTTTGACAAAAATGTCAGATAGAACCTTATTATTCTAAGGTAGCGCAATGTCTCTATCAGCTTAGCTGTGCTGCTGGAGGGCTGTCCTGACTAATGGTGGCTGTAATGATACTCTAAAGACATTTGGAGAGATTTATTGTCATTCTTACGCTGAGTGTGAATGGAGTCACCTAGTTTGCTTAGGTGACTCTTGGTCCACAATCTACACCACCTGTTAAACAGACAAAGACTTAGAGGGTTTCAGAGCAGATCTGTCGCAGAGCAGGAGATCCAAGACTGAGATCTTTGGTGTGTTCTAAATCGGAATTCATTCCCTCTATCAAAGAAGAGTGTGTGTGGTTTTAAAAGTCTGGACAGTCATCCATGTAGTATGTGTATGCACTATATCATAAGGTTCATAAGGCTCTTGTAAACATTTCGCCTCACTCGCCTCTTGGTGTCCCTGGACTTATGATCAGGGATGTAGTGGAGGCTAAACGCAAGTAAATGCGGTTTATCCACTTCTCATCAATCAAATCACACTGTATTATCAAATCACACTGTATTATCCACATTCACAATATCTACACTCATCAACAGCCTACAAACCATTTAATACCACTGGTGTTGTTATAAACATTGGACAATAACCTCCACCATCACCAAACATGTTCTGAATGCCTTTTTAAAAAATCTGATACCGCATGGCACAGTTCACCTCACCGTGATCACAGAATTCATAGTTTACCCACCTCTTATTTTACCACTACATCCCTGCTTATGATGGTGGTCTAGTGTGTGCTTCCCTGCATGTGGGTTATGGTTTGCTTGCTTGCAGCTAAGTGCCTGCACTGATCACATCCCGGTCAATGAGCAGCGTGAGTCTATGAATGAACGGGTCTTCTCCTATCAAAATTGACACACTTACTAGATCCTTTTTTTTGTCACAGGAAGTATAAATAATCCATGGTGTTTGGATTCATATTTGATAAGCATTTATTATTGAAACCATAGGTACTTCCTTTTATCATTATTGTGTACAGTGACTTGGCAACATCTCCTGGTTCACAATATGTGTCTGAATTCATAGTTCAACAGTGAATACACTTGTAAAGATAAGCGTAAAAGTAAACACAGACGTGTGGTGGAGATTCATAAGTATTGCAAGGTGATGCAGAAAGTATTATGATATAATGCAGGCGTCTTGTGAGGAGCAATAATTACTATAATTGTAATTGCTCATCGACAAATTGCTCATTGTCTGATGGCTGTTCAGACTCACTACTTCATCAACAGCAGCAACGGAGTGCCACAGAGGAACTGTGCTCTCTCCAGTCCTGTTCACCCTGTACACATCTGACTTCTGCTACAACACCGAGTCATGCCACATGCAGAAGTTTTCTGACGAAACTGCAATTGTGCAGTGTATCAGGGACGAGCAGGAGGAGTACAGGAGCCTGGTGGAGGACTTTGTGCAATGGTGCAAACTCAATCACCTTCAACTCAACACTTCAAAGACCAAAGAGATGGTGGTGGATTTCCGCAGGTCTAATCCCGCTCTGCTACCAGTCTCCATTGATGGGATCAATGTGGAGGTGGTAAGCACCTACAAGTATCTGGGTCTCCACCTGGACAATAAACTGGACTGGTCAGCCAACATTGACACACTCTACAAGAAAGGGCAGAGCAGGCTGTACTTTCTGAGGAGGCTGCGGTCCTTCAATGTGTGTAGCAAGCTCCTCAGAATGTTCTACCAGTCTGTTGTTGCCAGCGTCCTCTTCTATGCAGTGGTATGCTGGGGAGGAAGCACAAAGAAGAAGGATGCTGGACGACTTGACAGGCTGGTAAGGAAAGCTGGCTCTGTAGTGGGAGCTGAATTGGAGTGCATCACTTCAATATCTGACAAAAGGACCCTGAACAAACTGATCAACATCTTGGACAATGAGTGTCAGAAGAGTCTGATCAGCTGGAGATTTTGCTCACTGCCTTGCACAACAGCCAGACTGAGGAAGTAATTTGTCCCCAGGGCCATTGAACTGTTCAATGCTTCACTTAAGGGAAGAGGAGAGATAGACTTCTCCGCATAGTCTGTCTGCCACTCCATGTTTGGGTACTACTGTCTGTCCACTAGCCACTTTTTACCACTGTCTTACTGCCTCACTGTTTGCGTGCTATATTAGCACATATGCATAACCCCTCCCTCCATGCCACAGCCGGCATGGAGGGAGGGGTTATATATATATATATATATATATATATAGTTTTTTCTTTTTATGTTACCTTGCCTACTCTCTGATATGTCCATATTTATTTTATGCTGGTCTCTTTATTCTACTTTATTCTTGCACTGTTGCACTGTTGGACTTTTGGACTTTTGGACGGTTTTGGTCATTTGCACCATCACCATGACACTCACTCACACAGAGCACCTTACCTTACTATGCATAGAGAATCACAGGCTCAGTCCCTGCCTCAGTCATTGCAAGCGCCACTTGATTAATCACCCACTATGTGGATACTGTTTTTAGAATTGATTTAGACTAAGTGTTATTTATAAGTATAATTATATATAGTATAATTTGTATGTTAGTATATTCTTTATCTTCTACTGTCCTTATTTTACTTTTTTCTGCTGTTAGTGAATGTGTGTGTGATGTCTGTATATGTATATATATACTTTTAATTACTTTTTTCTGCTGTTAGTGAATGTGTGTGTGATGTCTGTATGCTACTGAGACCTTGAATTTTCCCATGGGGATCAATAAAGTATCTATCTATCTATCTATCTATCTATCTATCTATCTATCTACCTATCTACTTGATCAAATTCCAGTTGGATATATGCACAAATAAAAAAGCCCAAAGTCTACATGACTGCTCTTTAGACACCCTAAATAGGTCCGGATTAAGATAGATGGTCTGCTAGGCCTCAACATGATGGTGTTCTCTCTCCATCAAGGTTTAGTCGGTTTGTGCTATTGCAGTCAGTAAGGAAAACACAATTGCAGATTTGTGAATTCTAGTTTAAAACCAAATGTGATAACAGCATTTTCTTTGTGATTATCCAACCCTATCCTGTCCACTCCTCTGCACCCCCAAAGCCCTCATCTTGTCCTCAATTAGAGTGTAATGCTTAAACATGTTAGAATGCAGCTTAGTGTTCTGTTTTAATGATTTTAGGTGGGCGCTGAAGAAGTTCCTTCTTCAGAGAGCATAGCTAATGTTTAGAATATTGAACAAATCGGGCTCCGCTCACTCAGGCCTCATTCACTTCTGTTTCTTTTCTCCATCTTTCTCTCTCTTGTTGGGTCTCTCGGTCCTCTCCTGTACTCTCTCTAACTCCCTCAAGTTCTCAATGTTAAATTAAAGGGCTTCTATGCTACTTGAGGCAGAACCCATGGGGGACGTGCCCAACAATGGTTGAGGCTTCTGGATGGAAATCAGATCAGAGGAGATTATTTGAAAAGGTTCATCTGTTATGCAAGATCAAGTAGACTGGTTAATGACTGTTAGGAGCCACTGAATAGTGTGGTTATACTGTCAAACCAAACTCAGTTGAGAAGATGGAGTTCCAATGAATAACAAGTGTATCCAGAGAATGGGTTTGAAAGGAAGAACAATCACAAATAATTTCAACATTTTGTGAATATTTAAGATAGTCAATAAACAGAAATATCTGTGTATAGTCATTATAACAGGTGTTGGTCGGTAGCAGGAATGAATAAAAACAAACTGCACACAATTTGCATTGATCGTGAAATAATAATTAATGTGTGGTCAGTTTTTCTATATTGAATACTTTTTTCAGATACTCCTGTATCAATTTTACAATCCCTTTTCCAATAAAAGTTGAGGCATTGTGTAAAAATGTAAATAAAAACAGAATGTGATCATCTCCAAATCTCATAATATAGTTGCAAAAAAGGACACGGACAACATATCAAATGTTGCAACTGAGAAATTTGACCATTCCATGAAAGAATACATTCATTTTGAATTTGATGCTATTGGGACAGGGGCAACAAAAAGTTGGAAAAGTTGTGCAATGTTAAAGAAACACAAGGAGGATCGTTTCACAACTAATTAGGTTAACTGTCACCATGACTAGGCTAAAAAAAAGCATCCAAGAGAAGCTTAGTTTCTCAGAAGCAAAGATCTGGAGGCATTAGTCACTCTGTGACAACCTGTGTGGGACAATAATACAACAATTTAAGGATAACGCTCCTCAATGTGATAATGTGAAGAACTGTGAAACAGATTTCATCATCTATAGTACATAATATCATTATTAATATATTATCAATATTCAGAGAATCCAGAAAAGGACAGGGCTGAAAAACAATATTAGATGGCCGTGATCTTTGCGGCTTCAAATAGCGCTGAATTAAAAACAGACCTGTTTCTGTATGAAATTCACTGTATGGGCACAGGATTCAGGAAAGCTCCTGATAAACATTGACTATATGAACAGTTTGATGCTCCATCCACTAAGGGTGGTTAAAACTAGGGCTGTCAATCGATTAAAAAATTAATCTAATTAATTACATACTCTGTGATTAATTAATCTAAATTAATTGCATATATAATTGATGCTGTGAAAGTATTTTAAATATTTAAATTCAAATGAATCATTGAATAATCAGCATTAGTGACATTAAAGTTCAAAAACTCTTTCATTATTATTTTCACTGTTCAAATAATGGCCATAATAATCTATGATATGACCTAATATGCTGAGGAAATAAATTTAACAGTGCTTTGGGAAGAAGTTTTTTTCACATACAAGGCATTTCAGGCCACAGATATAACCTAGGGGACACAATGAAAATAAATTAACACTCCCCTCAATGTCAACACTTATTTCTTTGCATTGATGTGCGACTATAGAGTTGATGAACTCCGGTGATATGCAAATTCCTTGCTGCAGACATTGCAGAGGACTTTATTTTCAACACTTTATTTTTATCAGGCGATTTTTTAAAAGTAAATGTTCCAATCAATGATCCAGGCAGCACGTTTTCTTCTCTCTCCTTCATTTTACAGTCTAATTTTTACTGACTAGAACGGCTCGGGGTCAAAGGTCATACAGAATCGATTAATCTGCACTAATTTTTTTAATCAGTTATTTTTTCTCAAATTAATTAATCGAAATGAATCAGTTATTTTGACAGCCCTAGTTAAAACATTACCATGCGAGGAAACTATATTTAGACATACATCCAAAAATGCCATTGTCTTATCTGGGTCTGAGAGTTCATTTTAGATAGACTGAGGTAAAGTAGAAAACTGTCCTGTGGGTAACCCAATCAATTTGTGATCCCCCCCCCCCCCCCCCCCCCACACACACACCCTGCAAGGATGGATCAACATGTCATTCTCAAAACTTTTACTCCCGTCCCAAACATTAACAGACTGTAGTTAAAAGAAGATGTGAAGCAACACAGTAGGCTACTTTTTGACGTCTTAGGGCATCAAATTCACCCCCCCCCCCCCCCCAAAAAAAAAAAAAAATACATTCAAAAATATATTTACACAGTAACTTATACACGTGGTTTACAAATGATAGCATTCTGTTTTTATTTACATTTCACACAGCGTCCCAACTTTTTTGAAAAAATCATTTAGGTTTTTAAATGTATGACTTGTATAGGCCTACGATTAAACACTACAAAGACCACAGCACAGAAGGATGCGCTCCAATCAGCATTCATTTGGAAGCCAGACTGCAGAGAATGTAGGTGATACCTCTCTGTTGAATTCGGGATGTTAGTGATAAATCAGCTTATTTGGAACATTCGAAGTGGACTTTGCATAGTGTGGATAGTGCCATTTGCTACGCTAACAATAGATAGGCTTGCTAAGGTGCCTTAGTAAATTTGGCATTGTTTGTGGGCCATAAAGTATATGTTCTTCGTCATTTGCATCTGGACGAATAATTTGACAGTGCTCTCTCCCTGTCACCTACCCCCTTTCTCTGTCCCCTCTCCCACCCTCTTGTCGTTGGGGAACGAATGGGGGAGTAGCCAGCTTGTCAGCGGCAGTGGTCTTCTTTGTTTCAGCAAGCCCACTGTTCAGTAGCCGAGGCATCGGTGCCGGGAGATAGAGGATCTCTTAGGGTCTATTCCCACCCTTAGAGCATCTTACCCTAAACGAAAAAGCTGGCGTTACATCTTATTGTGAGCTTCCTGATCAAGAAACCTATTTCGTGCGTGTTTTGAGTCGTAGATATTTGATTATTCTACATTTTTCACATTCGGACAATTTCCCCCTTACGCTGAGGGTGCCAGCTCATCACATAGAAATCCTCGAGTCATATTACTGACGGCGTTGCTACACCAGGGGCACCTGCGCTAGATCAAGTCAACCAGCTAGATCCGTTACACACCGAGACCGGCACCACATTCCGGGAGACCGGTCGGGTTGACAGACTTGCCTGACACGACTTGTACAACTAAAGGTAAATAAAACAACGTTTACTTTCAATTAGTCTTATAAACCATAAGGACATAGTCGTGTGCGTATTCATAATGATTATCGTTTCGCCCGTGTTACGACAAGTACTTTGTTTAATTGAACTTTATAAGTAGAGCTCAAAGTAACTGTTAAATTATGCCGCTTTGCGAATAACTAGCAAGGAGGGCCCTTTCAAGTTACTGGTGTCAGACATTGGCAGCATAACGTTATCCGCACCACAACGAAATTATAACTGGGAACGCAGCCTCTGTGGTGCCTGCAGGAGTTATCAGTAGGCTAAAGCATAATACATCGTTGGATCGTTGGACTAAAGGGAGCGTAAGGGTTTTTCAAATAAATGCCTTATCTTTGTTACAATAGTTGACATTTCCCCAGGGGTTTACCCCACATGTTCTCAGCCATACCGGTATATTTATGGTGTAGTCAATGTCATATTCATTGTCTACAGAATGGAAGTTTTGCATTCACTGACTGTGACTGTAGCCCAAAGCTGCTGCTTGGCAATGTAAGCATGGATACAAATGTAATATCCTTATCTGTAAATATCCTTCTCCGAGACTTCTGTAATGATAATGCAGTTATTACACGCGATTGCGAGAACTCTGCATTATGG
>NC_055957.1:17486463-17523963 GCF_018492685.1 Alosa sapidissima
GGCTGAGACACAGAACCTGTCCTGGGGTGGAGGGGGTGATGGGAGTTAGGTGCTTTATTTTTCCTTGCTTTGACAAGAGCTGGTTTTGGGATAGAGCCCTTATTCTCTGAGGTGTCTGTGCACTGCTCTGGGGTGGACGGTGTGCCGGATGGGACAGGATAATCCCCAGAGGCGACGCCGGACAGTGTTGATGTTTGCTCCACTAACAGATTGACACTTACAGCATTTAGTTGGCCCGGTGCATAACCACCTTAGACACACGGACAAATGAGCTGGCTGGTATCGATTGCATGGAGCTGCTCTATTCTGTCCCCCTGTTTTTCTCTCCCCCTTCATCTCTCTCAGCTCTTTTGTTAGCTCTCTCTCCCCCTGTCTGCCTCTGAGCCCTTGTTTTCATTGTGTCAGACAGGCACTTTCCACTGTGTCTTTATCTCTCTTTTTCTCTCACATAGTATCTGTAGATGTTTGTCTTACTCTAGACACAAATGCGCTCTCTCTCAAAAATATAATCTGTAGCTGTTTGTCTTGCTCTTCTGACACACAAATGCTTTCTCTTTCTCGCTGTATGTTTCTTGCAGTCCTGTTCTTGCAGTAAAGGTAAAGAGGACACATATTCACATGCCCCCACCACTGAATCATGCACCCACACATACACGCATGCACGCACACAGCCAGGGCGAGACCATCGGGTGGTCTTGTAGGCTGGCAGAAATCTCCGACTTAGTCGGTGGCACACATACATTTTTAATTCTGTCTGGGTGCGTGCAAGTTCACACCAGGGTCCTTGGCATGCTGCCAACAGCCCCGTGGCCTCCTTATCCAAATGCTTCCAGCCCCTCGGCAGTGATGGAGGCAGCTTTGGAAAAGAAAGAGGGGGTACGGGGGAGCCATGGTGGAGATCATGTTGCCACTGCCTCCCATGGACACGCAGGCAGCGCCTTCAGTTCAGACTCAGATAAGGGCTGTTGAGGACAAAGGAGTAGCTAAGGAGTCGTTTTCTCTGAAGGGTTGTGATGTGGAATTGGACTGCATTAAATGTGGCAAAAATTATGGATGTTCTTGATGCAGCTGAGTTTTGGCGTGAATAGCTCTGGGTAATAAAATATGTGAATTGGCCATGCAATAAATACTAATTCATGACTTCCTGCGAAGCATCAAAGGCTGTTAAAGTTAGGAAGAATTCAGACTCCATAACATATATTATCTGTACATTTAATAATTACTTACTTCTGGATGTCAATCAAACAGTCTCCTGATGTTTACAAATGAGAGGAGAGCGGTTTCCACAAACTGCTTCAGGCAGCTAATATAAAATCCTGGTTCCTGTGCTCCAAATCTTGGTGCAGAACCAAGGAGGAAACAAGCTGAAAGAATGATGTTATCTCTTCATTGGTATGCAGATGTAGTCACTCTGCTATCTACTTAATAGATAGGGAGACCACGGAGTGCACGGATCCACTGACCCAGACATGGGCATACTACAGAGACATCGACAGCTCCTGCTCTAGCACTCGTCTATATGGCTGTGTTGTTTTATTGGACTTCCAGGGAAAGATTCAAAGAGTTGGGTAAATTAGATAAGGGAATAGCACCGGCCCCCAGACATCTCCACCTTCCCTTCTCGCCGGCGTTGGGTTTCCACAGCTGTGCTTACTATGCGTTGTTTTGCTATCACTATGGGAATTTACCATTGCATTGTTTTTGAATTTGAATTGAAAATATATAATTAAAACAGGGAACAGGCCTTCCTTGTTCTCTCCAGGAAGCCTAATCAGGTATTGTCTGCAGACAGCAGCAAGTTGTTTTATAAGAGAATTATTTTGACCTTCTAGAATACGCCCTCATAATGCGGCTGTATGCTTTACCGTAATGAAATCTACAACAGCAGTTTTGAATCAGTCATGAGGTATTTCCACTCTGATCAATACTGATAAAATCTGTGCTATCTGCAGTGTGTGTGTGTGTGTGTGTGTGTGTGTGTGTGTGTGTCTGTGTGTGTGTGTGCCCATATCCATGACCTGACCTTAGAAAACTCGGTGGCCCACTTGCCTGTGGTAGTGATTACCTAGACTGAGATGCAGAGAGTGCAGAGAGGGCTCATTAATGATGGATGTGGTGGTGATGTAGTGGCTGTGCATGCATGCATGTACACTTGGTGAAATGGAACCCAATGCACAATGAAGCTAATTACTCTCCAGCAGGGCTGTCCGCAGTCAATCTGGTTTCAGCACCGGACAGCTCCACGGTGGCTAGGTTACACAGCTGAATGCCTGTACGTCAATTGTCTCAGTAACACACATGCACATTCACTCACACACGCACACACACACACACACACACACACACACACACACTACTAGTGAGTGTGTGCTGTGAAAGGATTGTAACACTGTAAGGACCGGCGTCTTGCTGTTACCAGAGTTGGGACAAAATGTGTTAATTTATTTATTTCCTTGAAACAAATACGGCAACATACTCCCATTTTGACGTAGATCGTAAATAAAGTTAAATCAAGAGTCATGAGTACACAAAGCCTCCGAAATCCTCCTGAAACTGTGTGTAATGTATTGGTCAGTGTATTGACAGCACACAATTGTTATTGTGCGTTTGTTTGTTTACCCTAGTTTTGTTTACTTGCCTGGAAGCCAGTTTCAATGGTCCTGCGGCTCTTGCCAAGACCAGCGTGCTGATGGTGAGGTGCTGGTTACTCATGACCTTGTGTCTGCAGGGCAGGAACAGGCGCAGGAGCATACAGCCAGACAGGCCTCATTGAGTTTGGCGTCCTCTTCATTTCAGCTCATACTGAATCCACTTGTCCTGCTCCACCACCTCCCATTCACTCGCCTACTTCCAGAGAGGAACAGATGGGACTGACTGTGCACTATAGATCTGATGTGTGTGTGTGTGTGTGTGTGTGTGTGTGTGTGTGTGTGTGTGTGTGTGTGTAAGTGTGTTTGAATAGCACACATGCTTTGACAAAAGGGCTGACAGATAAAGCCGCTGTGTGTGTATGTGTGTGTTTGAGATGAGTGTATTTGTACCATGTGTCGGTCTGCTATTGAAGTGTTTTTATAAGCCATTTTTCCTGAGAAAAACAACAAAGCAACAACAAAAACAAAACTAATACATTTTATGTTCTCCTGTCCTGAGGGACAATAGAGGCTTCACCCTCCATCTTTCTGTCCCGTGGTATTAAGGGGTTCCACAGGGATTAATACACATGCACTCACACATATACAGTACATACAAACACATACACACAAACATATACACTACATACAAACACACACA
Organism: Alosa sapidissima; assembly: GCF_018492685.1. Classification (NCBI taxonomy): domain Eukaryota; kingdom Metazoa; phylum Chordata; class Actinopteri; order Clupeiformes; family Clupeidae; genus Alosa; species Alosa sapidissima. The sequence continues at coordinate 17,489,755 of NC_055957.1, forward strand.
CACACACACACACACACACACACACACACACACACACACACACACACACACACACACACACACACACATATGCAGTACATACAAACACATCCACACACACGTATACAGTACTGTACATATAAACACATACACACAAACATATACACTACATACAAACACACACACACACACACACACATATTAAGTACATACAAACACATCCACATACATATATACAGTACATACACTTGCATGCATTCACACATTCGCATAGAAAATCACTTGAACATGCTCACAATACTCATAGGTATACACAAGCACAGAAAGACACACACACACACACACATGCTCACATCAGGCCATCAATCACAATCACTGCTCTCAGTGGGTGAAAATAGACTGCCATACCAACCTGCTGGTCTCTTTGTTGGAAAAGATACACAAAGGACCCTCTATCTCTCTGGGCTGTCTGTCGCTCTACATGCCCTTCTTCCATGTCCTCCAGTATGGCTTCTCTTTTCTGTTAGAATGTTTTATTTTGCCCATGGTCAGCATAAACAGCTGGACATCTATGTTTCAGCTTCAGCCCTTTTGTGTGCACAAGCCCTGAGTAAGCTGTGCTGGCATACTCCATACGTTGCATTTGAATCATGGCGCCATTAAATGTACCTAATGATCCCATACGAACCTTGTGTGCTCAGCTGAAATCCAGTTAGTTTAACAGCTACCTCAGCTCCTAAATCAGCCCGCTAAGAGAGCGGAGGAGCAAGAGAGGTGTTCATTCAGATCCTGGAGCTTTGCCGATGTTCCACAAGAATGGTCCCTTAGCAACCAGGCTGTGGGCCGACACTTGGAATGTCAGCCAACGGAAAGGAATACAAGCACCTGACTACCCAGTCTTCTCTGGCTCATTAGTTATGCTTGCTTATTCTATTCTTCTGAAGGCAAACAAATGTTTACACACACGCACGCACACACGCACGCACGCACGCACGCGCGCACACACGCGCACACACACACACACACACACACACACACACACACACACACACACACACACACACACACATATACCCTACCACCCACCCCCACACATAGACACAAATCCACATACAGAAGCTTGCCTCTATTAACAACAACTGGCAGCTTTGAATAGCAGGTGGCTGTGGCAATAAAGGAGGTGGTCCAGTTTTGATTAGCAGCAACCCCCCTTTCCTCTCTTTCTCTCTCTCTCTCTCTCTCTCTCTCTCTCTCTCTCTCTCTCCCTCTCTCCTCTCCCCTCTCTCAGACTTGCAATATCCAATCTGCGATCTGTTGGACCAGGCGTCTGAACTTAAGCTGATGCATATTTTACAGGGGAGTTGTCCGGACAGATCTTCTGATTGAAATGTCTTCGCTTTTGCATAGTTGTCAAATGAGACAAAATACAAAAATGCAATATGTAACAGTGTGGAGACTCTCCACTGCAGACTGTCAGCGGTGGATCCTTTACAGCGGAAATCCAATTCTGAATTCTTCTCAAATCAAAGGTGGAGGATGAAGGTAGCTGTCAAAAGAATGTGTAATTGTGACATGGAGACAAGGACTGAACAATAGCAGTGGCAATTTAGTCCTACAAATGAAGTATTCACTTCTCAAACTCAGTGTCACGCACAAACAAGTCTGCCTGATTTTCAGAATTTGCCTGAAGCAGGCAAATAAACAGTAAAAAAAAGTATTCCTGTTGCATTTTTGTCTTTCAGCCTATCATTGTTTTATTATATTGTTTTTATATTCCTTTTCGGGAGTCTGTTTGAAATGTAATACTCTCCAGAAGTGGTGAACAGCGTTTCACTGGATCCCGTTGGCTCTGTCTGCTGTCTGCTTCAGTATTGGCACCCAGCAAAGCACAGCGTAGTGAAGTCATATTGAGAGTGAGGGCCTGATTTTTTGCAGGGCACAGGATCTCCACTCACACACCTCTGCTCTGGCCCTCAAAGGCCCCAGCCAATAACAAGAACTCCACACAGGGGCCCAACCAGAGGCCCTCCTGTAACTCCACATGGATCATATACTCCAGGAACTAGACAGTGAATGCACTTTACAGCTAATAAATGATCCGTCTGGGAAGGGAATGGAGATAACTACTCTCTGCTGTTTTACTATGTTTAGCCAACAGGGAGGTGCAGGTGGTATATTATTGTTATTTTACGGGGCAGTCAATTCTGTTCAAATATAATTTGTTGGATGAGCTTTCTGTTTATGGATGTTGGTAGATATTTGTGTGTGTTTGCGGAAGGGTGGTGCAGATGGCACTGGATGGTGCTTTGACTAGCAGGCGGCTAGTTGTTTTCCTTCTTGTCAGCTCTCTTGCTGACATGTTCCATGTGTATGACCCTGTCCCCCACCTATCGATGGAAACCCACACACCCATTGAGACAACAACTCCAGGTGGGAGTTGAAGACAAAACTCATTGAGCACAGGGGCTGGGTGGAGCACAGCTGATTGGTATTGGTTCCAGTCTGACCTCTGAAGACGGCCTCGTCAAAGACCTTTGGGTCAGTGTGATTTAGTGCCTGGTAGATTTAGAGATGTGGAGTGTTAGCACGTGCCTTCCTTAAAAATTAGCCACAACTGCCCATATGAAGCTGGACGTTGTTGGAGTTTAATTTATGACCAAACCAAAGGGAGAAAACCAGAATCAATCAAGTGTGAGATTTACAACACCAAAGGCAATACACAGCACAGCAGCAGAACCTGCTGAAGCTTCAACTCTCTCTCTATCACTCTCTCTCTCTCTCTATCTTGATATGTACTTGATGCTGGTGTTAATGCAGGAGGGCCATACTTATGACTACTATATGGAGTTATGGAGCTAGTGATCTCTGGAGGGGGCCCTATGTCACTTCCTACATAGCTTGTGGTCTGACAAAGAGCTGTAATGTAGTAGATTGTCTGGATTACTGTTTTATAGGTAGATAACTATTGTTTATGATGGCAGTTGGCGCAGTTATGGATGCTATAACTATTTTATGGACTCTGGAATGTGTGCGTGTATGTGCATACTGTGTGTGTGTGTATGTGTGTGTGTGTGTGTCTACCTTCCTCACCCACCATCTCAGTGGTCAATTATGAGCAGAAAGGCATCCAGGCTTGCTCCATCTGTCAGTCTCTCACATCCTACCTCCATGCCACCCTGAGATCTGGCATCCGTTGTTGATTTTGCCATCGCTCATTTTCTCTGGCTGCGAAAAGACATCAGTGCAAGCTGACTTAGTAATTAATGACTTAATGAATTAATCTGCGCTATTCCACCCTGTTTGGGTCCTTCATCAGAAAGAGCATGATGTTCCAAGTGTCAAGCTTTGGAATTAAAACCGCAAAACTCTGGAGGTTTACAGCCCATATCAAAAGACTGTTGAAGATGTAAAACTAACAGAGGAGCCAAGGTAGAGCACAAGACAGAACAGGAGCAGTTTGGGTTTTCTGCGTTTGCTGCAGCTATGTCTTACTCCAGCTACATGTACGCCACACGTGCCATCTTCAGGGCCGTTTCCATATTCGCCAGATACTGCTCATGTGACAGTTAGGAGGCTTTGTAAATGCTGTGGCTGTATGCTTAATATGTCGACATTTCTCCTGGAACTCCCGGGCAGCCAGAAGCTGTTTATTATGCAGTAAGGTGTTTCGTGATCAGCTCCCTCTAACACACCAAAAGCTTTTCATGTGTGGCTGCCTCTTACCAATAGCCCCCTGACAGCCTGAAATAAGATGTAGTGCCGGGGTATGTTTGTGTGAGTGTGTGTGTGTGTGTATGTGTGTGTTTGTATTTGTCTTTTGCTAGTGTGTGCAAGTATTTATGTGTATGTACACTCTCCAGAGTCATCTGAAAGGTACCACATTTATTTATTTACTTGTTTATTTATTTATTTGTTTGTTTGTTTGTTTGTTTGTTTGTTTATATAACCATGTTAAAGGGGAATGTTGTGACCCGCTTTGCGAGACAATCGGATGGATCTGACGAGTGGATGGGATATACCCAGCAGGAGGATGTTGAGTGTGTCAGAGAAAGTCTAATGAAACAGACTCTTTTTTGCTCCTTTTGCAAGTCTAATGAAACAGAACTCTTTTTTGCTCCTTTTGCATGCAAGATTTGCCCAAAACTACAGGGAAGTGTGGGGGTGCATAGTTATCGTTGTTTGGTTGATGTGCCTGCAAAGACGGCTTTTGAAAAAGCTTTTAGAGGTTTATGGGCTTTTACAAAGGAGAACAAACAGCACACAGCTTCCTCATTTGACAAATTAAAGATGTCAAAAAGTGTATGGCTGTGAGTCTCTCTCTCTCTCTTTCTCTCTCTCTCTCTATCTCTGTGTGTGTGTGCATGTGCATATTCAGGGATGATTGTTGCTGCTTTGTTTCATTCTTTCAAATCTCCACCAGCAGCCTCTCTGTCTTAAGGCCTGCTGCTAATCCCTGCCCAGTAGTCTCCTCTCCTCTCCTCTCCTCTCCTGCCCAGTAGTCTCCTCTCCTCTCCTCTCCTGCCCAGTAGTCTCCTCTCCTCTCCTGCCCAGTAGTCTCCTCTCCTCTCTTCTCCTGCCCAGTAGTCTCCTCTCCTCTCCTCTCCTGCCCAGTAGTCTCCTCTCCTCTCCTGCCCAGTAGTCTCCTCTCCTCTCCTCTCCTGCCCAGTGGTCTCCTCTCCTCTCCTGCCCAGTAGTCTCCTCTCCTCTCCTCTCCTGCCCAGTGGTCTCCTCTCCTCTCCTGCCCAGTAGTCTCCTCTCCTCTCCTCTCTTCTCCTGCCCAGTGGTCTCCTCTCCTCTCCTGCCCAGTAGTCTCCTCTCCTCTCCTCTCTTCTCCTGCCCAGTAGTCTCCTCTCCTCTCCTGCCCAGTAGTCTCCTCTCCTCTCCTCTCTTCTCCTGCCCAGTGGTCTCCTCTCCTCTCCTGCCCAGTAGTCTCCTCTCCTCTCCTCTCTTCTCCTGCCCAGTAGTCTCCTCTCCTCTCCTGCCCAGTAGTCTCCTCTCCTCTCCTCTCTTCTCCTGCCCAGTAGTCTCCTCTCCTGTCCTCTCCTCTCCTTTCATCTCCTCTCTTCTCTTCTCTTCTCTTCTCTTCTCTTCTCTTGTCCTCTTCTCTCCTCTCCTGTCCTGCTCAGTGGTCTCCTCTCCTCTCCTCTTCTGTCCTGCTCAGTGGTCTCCTCTCCTGTCCTCTCCTCTTCTCTCCTCTCTTCTCCTCTCCTCTCCTGCCCAGTATTCTCCTCTCCTGTCCTCTCCTCTCTCCTCTTCTCTCCTCTCTTCTCCTCTCCTCTCCTGCCCAGTATTCTCCTCTCCTGTCTTCTCCTCTCTTCTCTTCTCTTGTCCTCTCCTCTCCTGTCCTGCCCAGTATTCTCCTCTCCTGTCCTCTCCTCTCTTCTCTTCTCCTCTTCTCTCCTCTCCTCTCCTGCCCAGTAGTCTCCTCTCCTGTCCTCTCCTCTCCTCTCCTCTCTTCTCTTCTCTTCTCTTGTCCTCTCCTCTCCTCTCCTCTCCTGTCCTGCTCAGTGGTCTCCTCTCCTCTCTTCTCCTCTCCTCTCCTCTCCTCTCCTCTCCTCTCCCCTCCTCTCCTCTCCTGTCCATTGGTCTCGTCTCACCTACACTGACCCTCGGCAGCTGCACAGAGGCCCTGGCCACACTCCTAGTCCAAGCCACTAAACTGGCAGCCAGACTTAATAGTGCTTACCTCATCCACAAATGGATGGGAGCCCACACCAAGAGAAATGTCATGCCCACTGAGCTTAGACACTTAAGTCATTTTGGGGGAGAAGGCTGGGACTAGATAGAAAATAATGAGCACTGCATCCCTGAGCCTTTTCTGTTCTGCTTTTTTCCGGTCTACTCAGATATGGTACGTGCTGTATTGTTGCTTAGAACTGGCAGGCAGAGTTTATACTGCACTGTATGTCTTTTGTTCTATTGTTCTGTCTTTCTGCCTTTCTGCCACAGGTGCAGTATTGTAGGATGCCGTGTTGAAGCTTGAAACTCATTTTGAGACACCAGAGCGATCATGTTTTTCTTCGTCCCTATATATTGTGCTGTACTTGAACAAAAGGAACATTGTTGAAACAATTTTCCTTTCAACCATTCATTTCTTTTCTGCTCATGACCAGTGTATCGTATCACAATTATGGAGCCATTCTAATCTCTGCTCCTATAACATCATAAGTGATGCTGCCAGTTTACTTTACTCTGGATTTTGCTGGAGTGCCAAAGGTCATGAATTTTCTATTCAGTGATCCACTGTTGGCCTTTTTTTAGAAGATGACCTCAACTCTTTGGGTCAGCTAACTCTCCTCGCCAGTGAGCTAGACATCATGGATACAAACAGCCACTTCAGGCTGGAATTTTACCCCCCCCCCCCCCCCCCCCGTCAAAAATGCTGTGTGCGTAGCGAGATGCACTGCCATTTATTTGGCCCTCTTACGCCTCACAAAGCCTGTCTGATGAAGCTAGCTAGGACAAGTGCTTCATTTGACATTAATTTATATGTGCACTGGCTGATGAAACCCCATGGAGTGGCCTGGTCGCTGTGTCCCAACCTGCCATCTCCAGTCCCCAGGGTCTGCGTGCCTGCATTTGATGGTGCACTTTAGTCTCTGTGAAGAGCCCTCCTCACCTGTCACTCAGCTCGACGCCATCAGCTGCTGTGTCCCATTCAGGACGTAATTGTCTTAGAGAGACGTGATTAAAGTGGAGGAGGGAGAGAGGTGGGAGGGGCTGTAAGATGACACTTAGACATCGCCAGGCAGCACTATTTTGACTTGTCTGAGTCTGATGTCTGCTCCTCGCGCAGGGTGGGCTGTGCTGCTCTGCTTCCTCATGTCTCTTTAGCCTTCCTTTGTTGTAGTTCTTTATGCCGGCTATGCACTTAAACAAGGTGTTTTTGTGTGATTTGTGTTAAAGTCTCTGTGTGTGTGTGTGTGTGTGTGTGTGTGTGTGTGTGTGTGTGTGTGTGTGTGTGTGTGTGTGTGTGTGTGTGTATGTGTGTGTCTGTGTATGTGTGTGTCTGTGTATGTGTGTGTGTGTGTGTTCGTTCAGGGTCTCGCTTAATCATCCCAACCCTCTAATGGCCCGACTGTATCCTCCCAGCACTGCGGGATGTGCCAGCAGTTCAGCAAACACACACACACACACACACACACACACACACACACACACACATATACAGATCCACACACATCCTCACTTACAGCATCCCTGTGAACGAGAGGCCAAGACGCCATATGGAAATTCTCATCTGCTGTGCGACTCATGTGAGCCTGGGGAGGGTAAACAGAAAACAAAGAAACAACAAACACACAGAATTAGTTTAAGTCTAGAAATCACAAGGACTGCATGATAGCATTAGGGTTGCAGTGCCAAAAACTGAATTTATCAACAGCGTGAACTGTGCATTATGTAGTATTTGTTGTCAACGACAGTTTTAGACCAATCATACATATCTTTCTGAAGATAAGAGCTAAGAGAAGACGAAGCCTGCTGGCATTCATGTGTGTTCCAAACAACTTGAAGTGAGTGTATTTGTTCAATACATACAGTATTTGCTTATGCATGTGTTCACATTTTGAATACAAAATGTGAAAAAATGCGAGGGTGATGGCATTGGAAAAACTGCAGACAGCTCCTTTCATCTTAGAAATGGTGCTTAAAATATGGAAAGACCATTTATGGATTGTTTCAGTGTAATCTGTGTTCTTCCCACACAGCCAATTATATTCCCAAATCCTGAAACGTAGGATAATTCCTAACAAGCACAGCGCAGACGCATAGAGTTTTAATGACGTGTTTAATGCATCCAGCATTACATGGGTATTCCATTAAACTACAGCATTGGCCTGCTGCTGGTACCATCAGGAGCAAGCTCAAACCACCCTCTGAGTTCATAAACCATGAATAATCTCTTGGATAGAATCTGTACCGGTCTGAACCAAGGAGCATAGTGTTTGTGTGTACATGTCATTTGTTGTAAATCCATTTAATTTATTGGGTTAACAAATAACAAAACAAAGACACATGCTTATAAAAGTGCATACAGGCTCCTATTTTGATTATTTCTTTCACCTGGATTGGAAACAAATCTTTGAAAAATAATGAGGCTCATAAACTTGACTTCTGGCTTAGTTTAGTTTGACTGCACCAGTTGTCACTGAGCTGGATTTAATCTGTTTCTTCTATCTAAAACAATAACATCCAGATATCAGTGAATTTCACATGTAATTTAACATGTTTTGTTTACTTATACATCAAGCATTCTTGAATACCCCCAGATCATGTAGAGAAATGTGCACTTGTGGACAGGGTTTGTTTGTAGATATGATTCTCCTGTTTCCTGTTTGTGTTTCTCTGGTTGTGTAAATCCTTGTGAAGTCTCAGTGCAAAAAGAGCTACCCCTCCTCCATCCTAATGGTTGCTATTAGCATTGCACATTGCTGGAAGCCAAGCTTAGAGAATGCCGGTCGGGTGCTACTGCTGTGGGTATCAGTCAGGCAGAGCTCTGTGAGGTGTAAACATTACCTGTGCCTCCTCCGTGCACTTCGCCCTCCGAGGGAGCAGGACACGCTCCCGATGACAGCATCCCTGCTCTGCGCCGCTCCGCTCCACTCCGCTCCGCCCGACAGCAGAAGGTTTATGACGGGCTAACGATAGCAATATAGCAGCACGCGGGCCCTGGCCCATGAATCAGCGCCGCTACACCCATAACTTTGATTAAGCTAAGGCTCTCAACTGGCTCCAGTCGGCTGGCCTACGATTGATGTGCAGGCAGCCGTGGGTGGGTGGGTGGGGTAGGTGCGTGGGTGGATGAGCTCTGGGGCTGGCCTGGGTTGCTTACACTGCTGAGAGCACTGCTGCTCCATCTCACCAGAATGGCAGCCAGGCTGGGGGTAAGCAGGGGAGGGAAGGGGAGGGAGAGAAGGTGCGGACATGCTTCACAGGGCACACTCAGGTACGGTGAGAGAGGAGGGGTGCCTGAGGGTTTAAGGGCATGTTGCCCTGAAATGGATATGGGAGAGCTGTCACAGAACTCTTCAGATGTGGCTTCCTTGTATCATCTTGTCCTTTCATGCTCACACAACATGGCCAACATGTTGTTCCATTATCAGCATCATAGTTGGCCCCACAAGACTTCCGTTTTAACATTCCATATGTTATCTTAATGCAGAGGAAGTAGATTGGGGCCCAAATAGAACGTTCAAGCATTGTTTTTGTTTTTATTGTTGAAAGGGTCTATATGGTGTAGAAATGTGATGTGTGTGCAAAGAGAAAGAGCAGCACTTTTTCAAAAACAAAAAGGGGGCGTTAAAAGGTTGTTAAGATCTTTATGAGATTCTTGTTGAGGAACTTTATAGCCAAATGAGAATGAATGAGCATTTGGATTTCTTTGATTTTCCTGATTGCTCTCCTCTCCTCAGAGACTCCTCAGCTTCATCATCTTTACTGCCATGCAGCAAAGTCACTAGCCCATTTGCAGCCTCATTTATCAGTAAAACATTAAACGCATCTTTATTGGCCCCCTTCAGAACTGCAAAATGCACTGTGCCCATTCAACTATAGACTGTACAAGTATATTGTCAGGAGAAAAGCCTATCAATTGAGCCATCTAAACTGTCCAAAATTAGTGGGTAGTAATGGAGGTTCTCTCTGCTTGTGTAGATGCCCAGGAAGGGCAATAGAAGCTTCTGTAAACCACTTTGTGCCCCTCTGTGAAAGTTACTTCTACAGTGAGGCCAATGGTAGATCATTTTAATTGGTTATTATTCATTTAGCTGTGTGCATGAATCTCATTATGGCCTATCCATTATGCATAATGCTAATAGGATTTGCATTTGAAAACAGATGAGGTGAAACAGGCTGTGCTTGTGGCGGGGCATTTGGATGTGAGCTTCCCCGCCTGCCCTCTCAGCCGAGAGCAGGGGCGCCTGCAGGAATTAATGCTATGGTACGCACACCCATAAACCCCCCTACCCCCCGCAAACATTTTTTTCACTTGTGAACAATATTTGTCCGTTTTAGGTCCGTGCATTGGTCTGCAAAAAAGCCTACATAGCATAACAACATCCACATGCAATAATACAACGACAACGTCTACAATGACCTATTCATTTGGACAACTTGATACAGCCCTATACAGGCTAAAGTTAACTTTACTTTTGTTCTAGCGTAATGTGACGTCTGGCTTTAGTGCAGTCTAATGTTCTGACAAGCACATCAATTGCCTACGTTGTTCTTGTCCATCTGGAATAACTCCTAGCTTTGCTGCCTCCATCCTTTCTGTTTTCGTTGTTTAAACTTGTGATATCCATGATGAGTATTGAGTTAGTGAACTAGAATGTAATGCCAGAGGAATTACAATAGTGGATGGAAAGCTGCTGGCTTAATGTTGGTGGGGAAATTCCTGGAAAAAAAACATTAAATCACTTAATCTTTGAGTTCATACAAACCCTCGTAACAAAAGACCTTGTGTGTCAAGGCGTTCTTGAGATATAACACTCAAGGTGTTTTTGACCTTGACATCAATTCACTTCATCTTTGAATCCATACAAATACTCATACCAAATTTCAAGCATGTATGTCATGGCATTCTTGAGATATCGCACTCAGAGTGTTCATTGACTTGACCTTTGACCTTTGACCTCCAACATCAACTCATTTCATCTTTCTGCGCAAAGCATGAGATATGGCTGTGACTTTTATTTTGACACACGGGAAACACTTAAACAGGATGTGTAGTTTTAGGGAGCACCAGATTGTATGCATTAGAAGCTGAGACAGATTGATTCGCAGGTGACACCTGTGTTCTGATTAGCCTGGGAATTTCTCTGGGAGCTTAAAGAGTGCAGCTGGCTTTAGGCCATTATGACATCACAGCCATACAAGTCTATGGGGAAAAAATTAGCTTTTTGACATTTTTAATCCCCTATTTCTCTTATCTCTAAAAGTATAAACTTTTAAGAAAATCTGAAAAAGTAACTCTCTTGTCCAACTCCAGACCTACACAACGGTTATTTCAACATGTCTGTACGTTAAGCGGTGAGAGTCGCATTCATTCTTGAAAAGGTAAAAAGAAAAGGTTATAAGAAGAAGAAGAAGAAGCCAGGAGATTTCAAGATAGTGGATTCCATCCACTATAATTAGCTCAACATTGTGTGCTGATAACCATATATAGATAGCCGAGTAAAAGAAAACAACAAGTAGCCTATTGCGTGCCTGCGTGCGTATTCTCTCTCCTGCTCACACAAAATGTGTGCACGTTAATTTTGATAACGTGTTCACTAACTTTACGTAATAGAAAATGGTAAATAGCCTGATGGCATGCAGCTAATGGGATACTGTGCATAGTTGGGAAGGTATGGTAGGCCAATTTGGTGTGAATACACACACACACACAAGGGAAATTTTCTCTCGCTGTTGAGTAGCCTGATGGTACGCACAGTGCGTACGGACGTACACCTACAGGCGCGCCTGGCCGAGAGGGAGGCCTTAGTTACCTGGAGCACTGGCTCTTTGAATGCCATGTGTGTGCTGTGTCTGTGTGAATAGCAAGTACTGTGCCATTACAACAGGAGGTAAAACTATGACCTCTCCGTCCAGCCGTGAAAGAGCTGGTGCGGGAGCGAGCGCCGATTAGAGTGACTCCCCTGTTAACGCCTCGTTAGCCAGAAATCAAAAAGAGCCCATCGCTTGGCGCTCGGGCTAACGGCTCTGTTATCCCTGCAGAAGTTCATCGCTGCATTTGAATGTGAATGGGGTTTCCCTGGGCTACAGGCACAGGCTTCGCCCACCCTGAAAAGGGAAGTGGAGAGTGGAGGGGAGTGGGTGGAGGCGAGCCATCTTCCCAGGACTGTAAATAAGGCCTGCTCCTTTCTCCTCGCCACTTCTGCTCGTCCAGAGAGGGAGGGAGGGAGGGAGGGAGAGAGAAAGAGAGAGCAGGAGGCCCACCCTGGAGTTGTGCTCTGCCAGTTGAGGGGGAGATGAGTGAGGTTGGGCCGAGGCCCAGCCTTGTCCACTCAACCTCTCTTTCTTCTATTCTTTCCTGGCTCTCGCACTCTTTCCCCTGTCTTCTCTCAAGGACTCTCATTTTCAGGTTTTCTTTTTTTCAGCCTTTCCACCCCCACACCTACCTCTCTTTCCCGCCCTCTCTCTTTCTCTCTTTTCTCTCTCTCTCTCTCTATCTCTCTCTCTCCTACTCTCTCTTTCTCTCTCTTCGTCCATCTGTCAGGCTCATTTCTCATGTTCGTCATGACCAGTGCACACAACACACACACACACACACACACACACACACACACACACACACACACACACACACACACACACACACACACTTACAAAGGGGAGGTCAGGGGTCAAACAGCCTTGTTGCTGTGCCTTCCCCAGGGACTGGTGAGTGAGCTCTTGTTTTGCATAACGGCAAAAGAGCCATGTGTGCTTTTCTGATCAGTGTCAAAGGGAGGAAAGGACGTACAGCCAACACACACACACACACACACACACACACACACACACACACACACACACACACACACACACACACACACACACACAGCTAGAGACAAAGAAACACATTTAAATCCATACTGTCCACACATTTACAGTTTTTTTTTCAACTGCTTACACACTAAATCTTTGCTTGTCACACAATTTTCTAAACTCCGATCACTGCCTTAGTATAGGCCTATGAATAGATATACCCTTTCAATCTGTTCCTAGAGGATTTATGGTTTACGGAGCTACAAAAAGTCGACTTGACATAAACCCAAGTTACCATTAGCTCAATGTTCTTTTCTGTGCCTCTGGAGATGCCAGTAATTTCTGTCTTTGGCAATATTAGCTTTTTCAAAACTCCATGTTCATAGTGGTCATTGTATTTTGGTTCCTTTTTTGTTGTTGGCTGTTACGTACTGTATTCAGAACAGCAAATTATTTTGGGAAAATCATTATTTTGAGTTTCAATATCGCTTATGTTTACTGTGTATTTCAACTTCTCTCTGTAGATGACTTCTCTTGTATGGACATATGCATAGAAGCCCATGAAAGACAGAAGAGCTTTAGGTTTTGAACAACAGTATGTACATGATCTATCCAAAATGTCATAATGACAAAAGTGTTTATAATGTGAGGTAAATCTTTGCTTTAGAGATGTGTTTATGACATTTTGAATGTTGTGTGTCATTTTGCTGGAGATTTGAGGCAAATTTGTATTTTGTGTGAGCAATTGTTGGTTTTGTGTGTAGAGTTTTGAAAAATAGACACAGAATTTTGAAAATGTGTGAAAACAGTTGTACTTGTAGAAAACTGTAATAAGAGAGAATTTGTGCGTTGAAATCTAAACACAAACTGGTAAAGTAGTTACATCATCATTTCAGTCAGATCCGTACAATTCCATCTACTTTTGTCATTTAGCTGCAAAGACTTCTGGCCAGCCATTAAAATACATGACGTAACTGAGACTGGCATAGACTAAGACTGAGTAATATTACTGTGTGAGAGAGACAATTTCAAACAGTATAATCACTAGAAGGCAGAGTCCCCAGTTCCTTTCAGCTATACATGACCAATGATAAAACTCAGCCCAGTGGTCCAACAGACACATGGTGCAGTGTGACATAATTATCTGGACATTTTACATGATGTACTATAGAGACAACAGAACATGAAGGATATCTAACGATAAAGCAAGTATTGTGTCTGTCTGTCCTTCGCATAACTCTCAAACCATTTATTTCACCAATGTTACAGGTGTATGTATGGCTGACCCCCCCAAGTGAGTGCAGTGTTGAGTATGAGCATGTTTCAGAGCTTGACCATAGCAATATAGACCCTTTCAACAAGGTAAACAAAAACAATGCTTGAACGTTCTATTTGGGCCCCAATCTACTTCCTCTGCATTAAGATAACATATGGAATGTTAAAAAGGAAGTCTTGTGGGGCCAACTATGATGCTGATAATGGAACTCTCTTGAAAGGGTCCATAGCCGATGCCAATACAACCAGTATGCCAGAGGCAGTATGCCTACAGCCACTATTGGGGCAGCCGTGGCCCACTGGTTAGCACTCTGGACTTGTAACCGGAGGGTTGCCGGTTCGAGCCCCGACCAGTGGGCCGCGGCTGAAGTGCCCTTGAGCAAGGCACCTAACCACTCACTGCTCCCCGAGCGCTGCCGTTGAAGCAGGCAGCTCACTGCGCTGGGATTAGTGTGTACTTCACCTCACTGTGTGCTGTTTGTGTTTCACTAATTCACTCACCGATTGGGTTAAATGCAGAGACCAAATTTCCCTCACGGGATCAAAAAAGTATATATACTTATACTTAAATACTAATAAAGGATCTTTATCTCACTAGTATGGCGATGGATTAGGGAAGTGGTGACAAGCACCTTTCCCCACTCTCAGGCCCTGCAGACATGTTTTGCGTGGCCATGGGCACATTTTGTATGAGCACTGCGCTAGTGAAAAGAACAAACCAAAATGTCAGAGACAAACAGAAAAAAACAATCTGAAGGAAGATCAGTGAAAGGAATAATAAAAAGAAAGACAAAGACCAAAAGAAAAATATGAGTCCGATAAATAAAAGAGAAACAAGCCAAGCTTGCTTTGAGGTATTGACACATCTGTGCGTCAGACGCGTCTGTGCCAGTAGCGTGCGCAAGGTAGAGAAGACGAGGCGGAAGAGGGCGTTAGAGGGAGGGATGGAGGCAGGGGGAGAGGCCAACGCCACACTGGCATTCAGAGGGCATAATTAGTGGAGCCCGGAGGTGCCAACGCCGCTTTCAATTACGAGCAGCAAACTTTTCCCTCTGTGTGTGTGTGTGTGTGTGTGTGTGTGTGTGTGTGTGTGTGTGTGTGTCAGCAGTTCCATCATATTCATAGTGCTCCCACATGATGATCACAGGGACGGAGGCATGAAACCCTCACTGCCCTGTAGCACCGCGCGTGTGTCTGTGTGTGTCTGTGTGTGTTTTTGTGTCTGTGTGTGTCTTTGTGTCTGTGTCTGTGTGTGTCTGTGTGTGTGTGTGTGTGTGTGTGTGTGTGTGTGTCTGTGTGTGTGTGTGTGTGTGTGTGTGTGTGTGTGTGTGTGTGTATGTGTGTGTCTGTGTCTGTGTCTGTGTGAGTGTGTGTGTGTGTGTGTGTGTGTGTGTGTGGTGAGGTGGATTAGGCATAGCGGCAGCAGCTAAGAAGTGTAACTTGAGGCTAAATTCGACCAGCTTAAATGGTCTCAGGCTTGACTTTAGGAGCATCCTTTCATCATTCTTATACTCACTCGTGACTTCCTTTTTCTCTGCCTCCATTCAAAACCTCTCCAGATGGATAGATGACTGATGTGCTTCTATTCTCTCCTGTCCTAACCTCTTTTTTTCCACTCAATTGACTTATGAATGTCTGCCTTATGAGTGCAGCCATGCCATATGGGTGGGATGGACAAGTGAACTGTTGACCCTGTGCGGAGGAAAGTGTCCATTTAGTTGACCACTCTGCATTGACTAAAGAACACAAGGGGAGAGAGAGGCCTGTGACGCTGCTTTTAAATGCTTTTGTCCCGTGAATGCTTTAAAGCTGAACTCCTGACCTTTCACAGTGAAAAAGGTTTTGTTTACTTGTTTTAGGACTTCTCTTACGGTTACACTCAAAAAGTGGCGTTGACCTGACAGATACTGTTAATGAGCTGTTGCTGCAACATGGAAGGTTCAGTCTTGTTAGTCCTATTAACTCTTAGGGTCTTTACTTTATCATTCATGTGGCAAGCAACATGCATGTCTGCCTTGAATGACCAACTCTAAAGCTATTTTAACTTGCCAAAAGTATTTAGCATTGTCAGCCTCAGCCTCTGCTACAGTAGCCTATAAAATGTGTTTGCTCCATTGTAGAACACTTAGTGAGTGTGTGAACTTAAAAGGTATGGTGGAATCATTATGATTGGGTGATGGAGAATGATCGTTGCCATACACTATTTGCCATACACATGCTTGATTGTGCGGTTTGGGCCAATGTAATGAGAATATGTATTATAGCACCCCACCTCCTCTTTTCTCACTATGCGCCTGCTTTAAGATGAAAGTCTTTTAGTTTTATCACTGCCATAAGACATTTAATAGTTTTTTCATGTGATTTGATTCCTATATGTATACCATTTCACAGTATGATTTATTTTGTCCGTGTGTGTGTGTGTGTGTGTGTGTGTGTGTGTGTGTGTGTGTGTGTGTGTGTGTGTGTGTGTGTGTGAGGGTGTGTGTGTTGATGCCACTCTGGGACGAGCTGAGAGATCTGATACTGGAGCTGTGCTGTGGCAGTTCTAATGCTGAGAGACACACCAGGAAGGTCACAGAGCCAGAGCAGCAGAATGCAGATCAGTGCGAATAAAACCACTGCCCTCTGGTCAGAGAGAGAGAGGGGGAGAGAGAGAGAGAGAGAGAGGAGGGGGGGGGCAGAACTGGAAAGTCATTCTGAGAGACTAGACGAGTGCTGCTCAGCATATTTTATTTCATTTGTCTCATTCATTTTTGTACCCTCTGCATGTAACCTTGCTGGCTCCTTACGCCTTAATGAAAACCTGACAGGCTCTCAGGTCTGAGAAAATGAATTCATAACAAGGCACAAGTCGTGTGCACTACAGAATTGAAACGAATTGGAGAATGAACAAAAATACTCTCAAGTATCTGAAATCACCAATCAATTTAATTGAGTCTTCTGGCCTGTGTCGTGATAGACCATGGGGTCTGCTAACGGTTCACAACCACATAATTACTTTTTCTTTGGCTTGGCTGCTGCAGTTTACTAGAGGTTCACAACAGATCGACTGGAAGAAGATGACAGGGGAGGTGACTATCACTCTGTCTTTGAGCTTTAATGCAGACACATTTCTGTTTCCCTCTCAAAACAGGGTTGATCAACAACTGAATTTGTTGATTTGCTGAACCTGAGGGTAGACTATGTTATCCATAGTTATCTTATCTAACACCTATCCTGACTCCTAAGCAAAACAATACATTAAATAGCTATTATGCCCTATTGAAATGAAAAAGTTGCATTCATTTGCATGAGGTTTAACAGCAGAGTAGCCCACCACCCCATCCCCTGCCCTTGACACTGGACCGGTATGGAGGTCAGTGAGGAGATAGTTACAGTAATGGATGATGGGGAATGGTGAGGTTCCATCCCAACTGGTTAATTCCATGAGCTGTTTGTATTGATAACGCCCAACATTTGGAGATGAGATGGTCTGTGAGTCCATGTTCTGCTGTACTGTACGTGAGTTGTGGTTCTTCTGCAGGTCTCTGATGAGACTTCTCTCCCTCGTGGTGTCTCTCTCTGGCTCCCTACCTGCCTCTGCCCGTCTCCTGTCTCACACTAATAACTGCTGGATTCCTCTCAGTTCTCGCCTCCCACTCTCCTCATGTGCTCATTGTCTCTCTCTCTCTCTCTGTGTCTGTGTCTCTGTGTGTCTGCAGGGTCAGGATGAGTGTTCTCCCTGTGGCTGGGCTGTCCGTGCTGCTGTTGCTCTCCATAGGCAGCGGTGAGTATCTCTGCACTGCTGAGCTCCCAAACCACCACACACTCCTCCCCTAACCCTCTGCCCCGCACTGCCCACTAACACACCACGCTGGCCACCAACACACCACGCTGGCCACTAACACTGAGCCCAGAGTCTCCAGAAAGCCCCGAAGCATCCTGAGCACCAGGCTCCCTCTGCACACTGTCAAAATCACACAGGGACTGGACATGTACTGGACTGGACAAGCCTATGAAAGCTGCTGGGACTGGCGTGGGGGTGTGAGTGTGTGTGTGTGTGTGTGTGTGTGGGGGGGGGGGGGGGTAGGGATCTGCGTTGGAGAATGCGCAGGGTCAACTGGAGCTATTGGAGCTTTATGCCTCATGTTGTATATACTGTAGTATTTTAAAATGAATTATTTGCACTTGGTGCAAATCAGAGTTAATATTACCACTGCATAGCTGTAGTACATAATTAATGCATGCTAATGAATTTATAATGTACTAAAATGTGTTCTGTATAGCTGTACATCTTAGTTGTAGTGTTGGTATAGGAAAGGAACATGCTGTGTGCATAGTAGATTAGAACATGCAAAACGCATACATGCCTCATGTATATTTATGTCAAATTGTTATGTGCTAGAAGGGGGATGTGTGCAATTTAGTAAGTAATGCGCCATACATACGCCATTCATGTGTCACACAGCAACACACACAAGCACCCTCAGTGCAGCCCACACGAGATGCTTTTCAGGTCCTTCTGACAGCTGAAAAGCCACATCCTGTCAAAGCCACACACATTCACAACGTCTTCCGCCGCCAACCCATCCAGGGGGGCACTGTAGGCTTTCAGTGGCTGTTACTTTTCCTGACAAACCCTACCATTCAGCATTCACCATTCCCGTCTCTAAAACGTCCACTGCGAATCCCCCAGATCCATTCAGCTGCCCCTGTGATTTGTGCCCTGCGTAGGGCCAGCGCCAGGGGAGTCGTGTGGAGCACATCCTGCCTGCCATTCCCAGGCCGCAGCCGCGAGGCTCCTCTGTGTGCCTACAGTATGGGAACGCTGGGCTCACTGCTCCGCTCCATACAATGGCCTTGCAGCGTAGTGGGGGGGGGTGCTGTTCATCTGCTCCAGTGAGTCAGGCCCTGGGTGATTGGGGGTGGGGGGTTGGCTGGGGGCATTGAGGCCCTGGACTTAGTGGAGGCTGGCGGGGGAGGGCTTTGTGTGCTCCTGCTGAATGGCGGTGGTGGTGGGCGAGGCGGGCTGGTGCGGAGGAGGTGTCCCGTGGTGCTGTTGGGTCGGCCTGGACACGTACAGCATCGCGGCCCTTACTCTGGTCCTTGCAGGGCCCACAGGACGTTCAGAGGAAGTTCAATGAAAGACAGGTGGAAATGTATGTTTGTTAATGTGCTGTCCTGCACACACACTGGCGTGACCACAGTGTCTCTTATTTCACTGCAAGCCTTTGCTGAAGCAACATGCTAAGTAGTGTATAGATGAGGTGTGGATCTGCAGTCGATGAACAAATGATCCCCTTGGTACAGGCCTGGTTAGGAGAAGAGCTAGACAGTGTGTGTGGTCTGTGTGTCTGCACGTCTCTGTGTGTGTGTGTGCGTGTGTGTGCGGGCGTGTGTGTGCGCATAGTTGAAGGACAGGAGTTTCTTTTGTTGTGTGTATTAGGAAATTAAAGAGACGAGGGAAAGGAAGACAGAAGGAAATTGAACCTATTCTCAGACTTCATCTCAGATAACAGATACCACACATGCATCATGCACGCATGCTCATACACACACACACACACACACACACACACACACACACACACACACACACACACACACACACACACACACACACACTCACTCACTCACCTTACTTTATTATCATCTGTATTTGCCTGCAAGGGTGGAGGTTCAATTATGTGTGCAGACATTGATGGCTGCTCCTTAGGAAATCTTCACCTTTCATTTCTATCCTCTGGTCTCCATCTCAGCCCTGCCCCCCTCTATTTTCCATACCATTTTCTCCCATCTCTGTCCCCTATCTCTCTCTCTCTCTCTCTCTCTCATGCACAGCTGCAGCCCCTTACAGGTCCTTCACAGGTTACACCATCATCATCCTAACCCAGCTCGCTCTGCTTATCACCACGGCTACTGAGCTGCCGTTGCCATGGAGATGGCACCTGTCAGAAGGGCACTGTGTATGTGTGTGCATATATGTGTCTCTGTATGAATTACTACTATTTGTGTGTGTATGTGTGTGTGTGTGTGTGTGTGTGTTTTCCAAGTGTACCATTTGCTAGGGGGTTGTGAGGTTTAGCAGAGAGAGATAATGTCCAAATTGAGTATAGAAAATCAATACCATACCAGCATGTTTTTGTGCTGCATTTCATGGATGTGTGAGTGTGTATGTGTGTGTGTATGTGTGTGTGTGTGTGTGTGTGTGTGTGTGTGTGTGTGTGTGTGTGTGTGTGTGTGTGTGTGTAAGCTGGTGGTGCATGTGAGTCAGTATTCATGTACATGTAAAACTAGTGTGATTTCCCATGCTGCAGTGGTCTCTGAGAGCTTATGGGCTTTAAGTGTGTGTGTGTGTGTGTATGTGTGTGTGTGTGTGTGTGTGTGTGTGTGTGTGTGTGTCTGTGTGTGTGTCTGTGTCTCTGTGAGTTTATCTGTCTGTATGTTTTATTCAGTAGTGTGTGTGTGTGTGTGTGTGTGTGTGTGTGTGTGTGTGTGTGTGTGTGTGTGTGTGTGTGTGTGTCAGTGGGCGGGGATGGCTATCATCGTGTGTGAGATTAATTGAATTTAGGTGCAGCGGGGAGCGGAACATGGTGTCTGAATGAGGAAGCATAGTCATTAATAAGCTCATTACAGGTGAGGAGAGGCCAGCTGACTGAACCAGTTGCTCCCTCTCTCTCTTTCTCTCTCTCTCTCTCTCTCTCTCTCCCTCTCTATCTATCTCTCTCTCACACACACACACACACACAAACACACGTATGCACACAATCACACACATATACATTTTTACTTACCCTGGCTTTCCATGGATCAAATACATTTGTACCAATATTGCTGCCCGTGCCCTCGTATGATCATGGAGTAAGGTTTTCATACCATCCTCAGTGTCAATGCTTTATACTGTGGGTGAAGCTCTAATGGATGTATGTGTCTGTGGGCCTGTCCACACGGAGATGCTTTTTAGGTTAAACGCAGAGGTTTTGCTTCGTCTTGGCCGAGCGTCCAAACGAATCCTGTAAACGCACTGCCCGAAACCGCACTTTTCTGAAACCTGGTCCCAGAGTGGAGAAATCTGAAACCGTAGCCCGTTTGAGTTCGTTTAGACAGCGAAACTGCACATCCTGCTTGCGTATCGATGATGTCATCGCCACACCTCAGCTGCCCTGGACTTGCACTTATAGTATTGCCTAACAATACTAGTTTTCATACATGACATTACCTACGATTACACTCCGTTAAGATAAATATCACAACTGATGCTGCGCAACGCCGATAGCTTATGACTTGGTGGACTGAACACTGTTTTTCCCGGTGTTTTTTTATGCATTCTAGCTACCGTCAGTGACGCGAGAGAACTTAAGTTATTAGGAAAGTGCGGTGTAAGTTTAGGCTACATTCATTTGTGCGTAGTGCCAGTGTCATTCATATATTTTACATGTCTTACAACATATATACATGCATTCACAGTCGAGTGAAATCAGATGTAAGTATACAAAGACGCTTAGAACTCACGTTAAGCCAATGGTAGCACACTGAATGCAAATGCACGATTTGATGCAGGCAAAAGTATTGACTGTTACTAACAAAGGTTTTATAGCAATATTATTAATGTGGCGACAGAATAGCCTAGAACTTGGGTAAGCCTTGCGTTTAGTAGCCTAATTGCGGTGATAGCCAAAACTATCCTACAACCAAAGAAAGTAAAGGTGATTAGTAGGCCTACCTGCATTAGCCAAATAAAGGACGGGACTGCACCCTTCACAAACCGTAAAATAAAGTTTATTAGTTTTACAGTTGGCTACAGTTGACAGTTCACCATCAGTTCACACAAACAATTCTGGTTTCCTTGCACTAGCCATTTCGCCGTAGCTTATTCTGTCTGTTTTTAAAGCGCAAGTTTTGGTGAATTTTTGTAAAGACACAGTGCCACCTATAGGCCTGGGGTATGAAGTAACGTGTTGAGTCGTGTTGAGATGGATCCGCTTGGACGCAAATATTCTTGATACGGTTCCAGGGAAGACGGAGGAAAAAAAGATTGGTGTGGTACGTGTGGACTAGGCCTGTATCTCTATCTATGTTGGAGAGTAGGTGTTTGTGTGTGTGTGTGTGTGTGTGTGTGTGTGTGTGTGTGTGTGTGTGTGTCTGTGTGTGTCACCCACTCACTACCAGTACTCTTTTCCATTTCATTGAGAGGGGAGTGTGAGGTGTGTGTTTCCCAACAAAGGACACTCCCAAGGGACCAGGGAACTGGTGTCTTTATATTTGTGTGAGTGTGTTCTTTTGTGTGTGTGTGTGTGTGTGTGTGTGTGTGCATGCACTAGTGCGTGTCTTTGTTTGTGTGTGTGTGCGGGCATGCACTAGTGTGTGTGTGTGTGTGTGTGTGTGTGTGTGTGTGTGTGTTTGTGTTGGAGGGCTTAGACATGGTGTGAAAGGATTCCCATCTAAATGCAGATGTGATTTCTCTTTTCCTGGGGAGCCCAGTCACTCTTATCCATTACTCAAACATTAGGATGGTGGCTCTCTCTCTCTCTCTCTCTCTCTCTCTCTCTCTCTCAGGGGCTCTTTTTCACTCTATTCAGAGCCGTGGTGCTCTAAACAGTGGCAGTTAAATGACTCCCTCCCAGTTCCACAGATTGATCAGAGAGTGAGAAAGTGCACAATGATGGGGGGCAGCAGAGGGAGGAAGTGGCAGATCTGTAAATGAAATAGTTCATCTGAAAAGCAGTAGGGTCTGTGATCTTTTAGCAGATTTTAAGACGTGAGTCTGTGTTAAGAAAGAAGTGGCTTAGGAAAACCTCATTGGCTTAGAAGGGCTTTGTAAGGGTTTCTGTGGTGCCAAGTAAAGAAGTACTTGCTCTTATTCCCTACAGAATATTAGAGAATTATTCAGGGGATTTCAGATTCATCCTCATGGGAGAATACAAAATGTAGATGAAGAGTTTTAGCAGTGGCCACTGGCATATGAAATAAAAGCAAATGACATAAAAGCAAATGACTATCATTATGCATCCATAATGATAGCAGGGGCTTTTTTCCTGAAATACATGCCACACATCAACACCCATTATGTACTATAAAATATAATGTATACTGATGTGTGTTAAAGGCATCCGATGCAAGTTACCTTAACATAACAGCTTCTAAGTTGTTGTGATCCCATCTGTGGCCTAGGGAGAACCAGCTTTACAACTTTGCCCCTGACCCGGAGAAATGCACTTGTACTTATGCTCTTGTACTTGTACTAGTCAAAATACTATCTGTGTGAGCAGACAGTTCCAATCGAGACATCATCATCAATCATACTACTTTTCTCTTGGTACTTTTCCTGGAGATAGGCCTACTGTTCCTGTGAAGTGGAACAGGCCTGGGGATTGGTCATTTACAGCTGTAGTCATGGTAATCGGAGCGGCTTTATTTCTCTCCTCATGATATGAAAGGTCTTATTTACAGTGAAGTGCTGTTAGCGCCAGGCCTCTTTACTGCTCCCTGATAGCTGCTCTTGTGCAGGCGCCCCCACATCACTCGGCTGCTCTTCTTTTTTTTTTTTTCAAAATTTGTTTTTTATTGTTTTCTTGAAATGGCAGTACATGAAAGCAGTAAGATGGATACAGGTTTACAATTTTAACAGAGAACCCACCTCCCCCCACCCCTACCGAGACAGCAATCCTAAAATAAAGACTAAGTCAAAATCTAACATAGACACAAGTAAAAAGACCAAAAACAGGTGAAATAAACCAAAACAAATACAGAAATAAGGGGAAGGGGGGGGGGTGTATCTCTGGATTCCTAGATTGAAGATACATGTGCAATAGGCAAAGGGTGTGTGAGCGGGGGCGCCAAGAGAGTCAGACTTGGGAATCTAGTAGGGGTATAAGTTCTGTGGAATTAAGAGAGGAGAAGAGAGATATGAAAGGATCCCAAGTGGAATGGAACTGCGTTGTCCTATTTAGTCTACTATACCTAATTTTCTCCAGGTGGATGCAGTTCATTAGGTCTCTCATCCAGTGTACATAAGAGGGTGGCTGTGGAGATTTCCACCTCATAAGGATGGATCTTTTGGCAATTAGAGTGGCAAAGGCTAGGGCATCTTTCTGGCATTTTGAAAGAGTGACTATAGTAGGTTGGAGGCTAAGGAGGGCGACAGAGGGGGTGGGGTCAAGGACAGTTTCAAGCTTTAGGGCATTTGAAATAAAGCTGAATATGGACTTCCAGAATGTTATTAATTCTGGGCATTGCCAAAACATGTGCATCAGTGTAGCTGGGGCTTGTCTGCATCTATCACATGTAGAGTCAATGTCAGGTTTTATCTTGGAGAGTTTGGCTTTAGTCCAATAAACTCTGTGAATAAATTTAAGTTGGATGAGGCTGTGGCGTGCACAGATGGAAGAGGTGTGGATTCTGTTTAGAACTTCAGTCCAGTCCTCATCATCAAGTTCATAGCCCAAGTCTATCTCCCATTGTTGTCGCACCGACAAATCTTCTGAAGATGCCAATTCTGTAATGCGTGCATAAGGAGGAAATTACTCTTTTTTTGTGGGGATTCGTTTGCAGTATTCTATCAAGAGGTGTCTCCGTAGGCATAGCTGGAAATTCTTTAAAGTTCTTTCGCACAAAATCCCGAATCTGGAAGTACCTAAAAAGGTGAGATTTAGGAAGCTGATAGTTTTGGGATAGTTGAGAGAAAGAGGCAAATACTTTGTCTATGTATAGATCTTTAAATACCACAATGCCTCTCTTGCGCCAAACCTCAAATGTTTTGTCCTGTAAGGATGGGGGAAGGCTGGGTTGTTATTACAGGGAGATAATATAGAAAATGTCTGAATTCCATAACTACGATTAAATTGTTTCCAAATTCTCAATGATTGGCTGACAATGGGACTGCAGTTTGGTTTAAGTGGGGGCGTAGACTGTGGTGCACACGCTAGTGCTTCAAGAGACAGCGGTTTGCATTGAGCCTCCTCCAATTGTACCCAGGTCGGAACCCAGTCACTAAGGCCATAGTGAAAATGTAGCCAGTATTGTATGCCATGTATATTTTCCGCCCAATAATACGCCAGGACATTCGGGAGGGCAAGTCCCCCTAAAGCTTTCGGTTTCTGCAACAGTGACTTTCGTATTCTAGCAGGGCCTTTGTTCCATATAAAAGAAGAGATCAATTGGTCCAAAGATTTGAAAAAAGACTTGGGAATAAAGATTGGAATTGCTTGAAAGAGGTACAGAAACTTAGGTAGCACGTTCATTTTAACTGAGTTTACACGGCCCGTAAGGGTTAGAGGGAGTGAGGACCAGCGTGCAAAGTCAAGTTTGGTGCGCTCTAAAGTAGCTGTGAAGTTCTTTTTATGCATGTCTTTTTATGCATGCACATTTTCGGGTGGTAATAACTCCAAGGTATTTAAATTCATTCTTAGCCAGTTTGAATGCAGCGGCCGAATGGGGGAGGGCTTCTTCCATAATATTTAAGGGGAACAGTTCACTCTTGCTAACGTTGAGCTTATATCCAGACACAACGCCAAACTGTTCAAGGCAGTGAAGAACTCGGGGGAGTGACTTAGCTGGATCCGAAAGATAGAGTATTACATTGTCCGCAAAGAGCGATATTTTTTGTACTATTCCACCCCTTGATATGCCAGAGATCCCATCATCTGAGCGTATGGCTATGGCCAATGGCTCAAATGAGAGAGCAAAAAGAAGGGGGGACAGGGGGCACCCCTGCCTTGTCCCCCTCTGTAACTCAAAATAGGGGGAGGAGATGTCATTTGTATGCACTGAAGCCATCGGAGATGTATATAAGAGCTTCAACCAAGCCATAAATCTTTTACCAATACCAAACTGGCGTAGAGTAGCAAAAAGGAAGTCCCACTCAACACGGTCGAATGCCTTCTCTGCGTCAAGAAGAACTAGAATCTCCTTAGAGCCTGGAGCAGAGGGTGTGTGTATAGTGTTTAGAACCCTTCTGATGTTAAAAAAAGACATTCTATTTTTAATAAAGCCTGTCTGGTCGCAGTGAATCAACTGTGGCAGGATAGATTCTAGTCTCCGTGCTAAGACTTTAGCCAATACTTTGGCGTCCACTGGGCACAAGCTAATGGGCCTATAACTGCCACATTCAAGCTGGTCTTTGTCCTTCTTCAGTATTAAAGAAATTGACGCTTGTCAGGGGCTGGGGCAATAGACCAGAGTTCAGGGCTTCATTAAACATGTCAAGCATGGGCTCCGCCAGAACATCTACAAATGTTTTGTAAAATTCAATAGGAAACCCATCAGGCCCAGGTGACTTGCCACTCTGCATGGATTTTATAGCCTGGGCTACTTCGTCTAAAGAGAAAGGTTCGTCCAGTCTGGACCTGACGTCTAGGCCAATGGAGGGAATAGGGAGGGAATTTAGGAAGCGGCTGACCAGTGACTCGTCTGCAGCTGACTGAGAGTGGTAAAGTCTTATAAAAGTTGTAAAAGCAGGTATTTATATCAGAAGAGTTGGAGATAATCCCTAAGTCATGATGTCTGATCTGGGAAATTACATTTTGAGAATACTGCTGTCTGGAGTGGAGTTAGTTTCCAAAAAAAAAAGAGATGTCACCATGTAAGTACTGGGTAAACTCGCTATCTGACAGTACCAGAGGATTCATTCGCCATGTTTTTAAAGCCAAGGGCTTCCCAGGGAGATGGACCGTTAACAGAAGAGGCGCGTGATCAGATATAGTAATACTTTCATAAGAACATGACTTCATTTTAGATAAAAGTTTGTGGTCTAAGAAAAAATAATCAATTCTGGAATAAGAGTGGTGGACATGTGAGAAGAATGAATATTGGCGTGCAGTGGGGAAGGAAAAGCGCCATACATCTGATACCGCAAAATCTTCAAGAAAGGCTTGAATGGTCTTAGCTGAGAGTGAAGTGGGTGCAGGTTTGGGAGAGGAGCGATCTAGCCTAGTATCTAAAACACAGTTGAAGTCACCGCCTAGAATAAGCTCAAAAGTGTTGAGGTCTGGGAGGAGGGAGAAGAATTTAGAAAAAAAATTGTGGTCGTCCCAATTCGGAGCGTAAATGTTAGCAAGAGTGACTTTTGTGGAGTATAGGAGACCTGAAACAATCACATATCTCCCATACGGGTCTTCGAGAATAGAGGATTGAGAAAATTGGACTGTGTTTCGGATAAGAATGGCCACTCCCCTGGCCTTGCTCTGAAACTTGGAGTGAAAACGCTGGCCTATCCAATTTCTGTGTAGTCATTGATGATCTTTTGCTTTTAGGTGAGTTTCTTGGAGAAATATTATATCTGCCTTAAGTTGTTGAATGCGGCTAAATACTTTATTTCGCTTAACTGGAGAATTGAGTCCCTTTACATTCCAACTCAGAAAGTTTACCGCCCCTGCAACAGTGGTGCCCCTCACACTCATTTAGGTAAGTGGTAAGGAAGGGTGAAATGGTGAAACCTGTGCCATATATAGGAAGAGAATCCAGAGAGAATAAGATTAGGGTAGGATACATGAATTACAACAAGACAACATAAAAGCAAGTAATAACTCAAAATAAGATTAACAGAAAAGAGAGGGGTCAAAAAGGTTCCCTCTGCTGACAGGGTGCGTGCCCTGTCGGTGCTGTCACCCACATATTCAATACACATTCTCAAAGGAACACCTAACTTTGGGAGTACTGTGAACATAGTTTAACATAAACATTGTTAAGCATCAAAGATAAAATCTGAAGTTTACACTAAGAATGATCCGGCACACTATACATTGTAATAGTTTCTTGGACAGTGAAATATAGCATGGTCGCCTGAGCACAATAATAATAATAAAAAAAAAAAAACAGTAGAGTTACAACTTTACATTCCACCTCCTTGAGAATTACCATCATAGAAGTATAGGCTATACATAACAAAACATAAAATCTGACCAAGGAGGGCATGAGAATAGTTTGAGAGCAAAAGGATAGAAAGAAAATGTAGTAGCCTAGGCTGCTACACTGCGTTGGCCGTAGTAATAGTGTTTACTAAACAACATAGATCGGTATGGCAATAGCTGGAAGTCAACTGTAATCAGCTAGCCATCACTACAAATATCACACCACATATCAAACCTCGAGAGCCTAGCCGTCAAGCCTGTTGTGGTTGTTCAGAGTAGGCCTATCCTGTTGCAGTGAGGGTTGAATCCTACTCTTAAAGAATGCGGCTGCGTCTTCTGGTTCCTCATACTATTACATTGATTAGTGGCAAAAGAGAGAATGACCCCAGAGCTCTTTCTGAACTTTTCAACCAAGAAAAACATTCTGAGCCGTAGAAAAACTCAGGTTAACCTTTTTAATATATCATCTTCTCCTTATAGAAATATAAAGTAAAATAGATGCTGACACCTCAAAGATTTACAGTTTTTCTTGATTGCTTTGACCTGCTTAAGGAAAATGGGATCCACTTGGTCTTCCTGAACACTTTCTTTGCAAGTCATCTCTTGCGAATGTGTTCCTACGTTTTCATTGGGTTCACACAGTTCTCACACCCTTTTGCAAAACAGTTAACACAGATGTCATTCAAAGTCCCCCAACTCTATTTGTTTCCCCGTGCTCAACAAAAGGAAAACATCTTTTTACAGGTGGTAGAGATTCCTTTACATTCCATTACAAGTCTGAAACTCTGATACACCTGTGTGAAACTCTTTTGCACAAATCTTCAATCAGCAATCATTCATTATCCATAAGAGATGCCTGTTCTGTGTTGCTATTTGCAACATCTCTGTCCATCTCTGCTGGACTTGTCGTCCAGTGACAGCTTCACCACACCTTGAGCCGAGTCTGTTTCTCAGTTAGCTGAAGCACTGTGGTTGTGAAGGGCACTTTGAAAGGCCAATGGTTGATTGAGTAGAGGAAGAAAACTGGATTAAAAGGAAGAAAAGGATCCGAATAAAAAAGGGAATTTGAAAGATTACAATACTGATAAATACCAAAGAGAAAGTGTGTGTGTGTCTGGGTGGGTGAGATGAGAAGCAAACTTGTCAGCAGCATGTCGATGGAGGCAAAACCTTGAAAATAATTGTGAAATGTCACCCCTTGTTATTCGCCTTTCTCCTAGGAGAAGAATACGGAGTGAGAGAGAGAGCTGAAAAGAGTGATAGAGAGAGTGATAGATGAGAGGCTGAGGAAGGATAGGGGGAGGAGGAAGAGGAAGATGCGGAGGAGTGGAGGGGTGGGCAGCAACAGGAGACCACAGTGTGCTGTAACTCCAGTGAGGGCACTCTGAGCAATCCCACTGCACCCATTAGAGAAGGCCACTTGAGTGTGGCTGTCTGCTGTTTGCTGTACATCATTGTGTGTGCAGAGCAGACTCTCTCGTTTTTGAGCTGTTTGTCTACACCACAAACACTCACTCTGTAGCACATTGTGGGGGGTGTGGGGGGGTGTGGGTGTGTGCGTGTGTGTGTGTGTGTGTGAGAGAGAGAGAGAGAGAGATAGAGAGAGAGAGAGAGAGAGAGAGAGAGATTGTGAGCATGCAGGCATGTGAATCTGTTCCATGAGTACTCGCCAGACTGCAGGAATAGTATGTATGTGTGTGAATGTGGTGTCCCATATCATCAGGTAGTTTTCTATGGCACACATTCCGGACTGAACGCTCCCCGCCAGTCCTCTCCACAGCAGCTCTCGCTCCCCGCCCGTCTGGGACTCTTGGCGCCTCTGGCGGTCTGAGTAGCTGCCTGACCACTCCATCGGTGGAGTAGCCCTCCAAGGCTCCTCAGAGTGAGCCTCCGCACTGTCATGTGGGAAGTGTTTCTAAGAGGTCACCCGGTGTCACTGTGGAGGACACAGCACTGGACAATTCAATTTGAAAGTGGGAGCATGAGTCACTTTCCTCTCCCTCTCTGTCTGTCCATTTCTTTCTATCTTTTTTTTGTTCTACTCATCTCCTCTGCACCCTTGCCGTCTATTTCCTCTGGGTTCCTGATCTCTCGCCGTCAACTTAAATGGGCATCTCTCTCTCTCCTTGTTTCGTTCTCTCATTCTCTCTTTTCATTCCTTCTCTCTCTCTATCCCTCTTTATCCCTCTCTCTCTCTCTCTGTTCATCTGTCTATCTCTGTAGGCGTGAGTGAGGCTGACTCACTGGTGACCCTGCGTAGAGTGTTCCATCCACCAGCGAGGCAGCCATTGGCCAGCTCTGCTCTCTTGCCCTGCTTTTGGTCCCTCCCCTCCGCGTCCACCCCTGGCCAGGAGAGGGGCTCCCGCCACGCGCCGCCCCCGATCCGCTGGACCCGCAGCTGGGCACGTGAGGGCCAGGCACCCCTGGAGAGAACCATCCTGACCGTGCGGGAGGGGGAGGTCAGAGTTCACCAGGCCTTCACTGGACGCGTCAGCCTGCCCGGACTGGACGGGGATGCCCGCAATGCCTCCCTGCTTGTGTCCAAGCTCCGTTACAATGACAGTGGGGAGTTCCGCTGCCTCATCGCCGAGGATGACCAGTACCAGCAGGACACTGTCACTCTGGAAGTCACAGGTCAGTGATATGTGAATGTGTGTGTGTGCATACTCACATGGACGCAATCCATCAATTATGGGGTTTATCTCTGTTGCAAAGACTTACAAAACTGGTGCTCTATATAGCGATTCTGTTGTCTGTCTTTGAAGGTTCTCTTATTGACGTATTGAACTGCAATTTGGAAACACCTGCTTTTACAAGGCGGAAGTATGTAGGCGCAGAATAGACGTGCGCTTTCAGGAGCAGTCTTTGTACATACCGTGGAATACATAATTAGGCGCTCTTTACTCTTCCCCTCCCATCTTTTTACGCTAAACTCCCACTTTCCCCTGGATCCTCCCAGGAATGCATATGCATGACATGAAAAACACAATCTGCCATTTTCAGCTCCCGCGACAGGCAGTTTGAGCTTTTACATCATTGCGGCCTGTTTGTACATACCTCACAATGATTTTACACGCACGTTGCGAAACAAATACGCCTGAAGTGGGCGCAAAAAACGTTCATTTGGCCCAGAGTGTCTAAGAAATTACTTACATTTGAAAGTATGTTTGAGCCTTTGTGATGAGTTAATTTTTTGTAGACAATCACTAAATGCCTGCTTTGCTTTTCACAGACAATGCATAAATACCTAAACCATGGAACAAGGAAATACAGTGCACTGCTTATAAACTTTTAGGAGCTGCTACTAATGCTGCAATTAATGTTGTTTATATACTGGGCTGCTTGTTGTCTGACACTTGAGGTGTGTAATACGTTTTCCTAATTCCCTACATGAATGTGCGGGGAATCTCTTAGCTCGTTATCCATGGCTACATGCAGCTATTGTAGCCTTTCAAGCTCTACAAATTATTCAGCGTGAAAAATCAATTAACGCCTTGAAAATAAAATTGTAAAGTTATGTGAAAACCCCATTAGTCTCATAGTGACCTTGGAGGCCGGCTTAATAAGTAGTGGTGGAAAGTTGCAGTCGAAACTTTCCTCATTTCAGATTCTGTGCGGCCGCTCTGAATTAATCAACGGCTAATGGCATTGATCGATTCTGTCAATAATATACTAATTCTGTTTTCCTAATTTTATTGCTGTTTTCCCCCCATTTGTTTCGCTTTTTCAATTTCATTTGAATTTCTCATTAATTGCTTAATTACCCATAACTTTTTAGTTAGTGGCTGTTGATTGATCACCATTGACAGATGCCCTGTGTAGTGCACTGTGAAGTTCATTCGCTGAGACACCAGTGCAGGGCTCCAGTGGAGTGCGCTGGGCAGGCAGGTCTAAAGCAGGATGAATGTGAATGTGAATGTGAATGCTAATGACACAGACAGGTTTGGCACTGATGAGGCTGCTGTATGAAATATGACTGAGGTCCACAAAAACAAAGGGACGTCTCAGAGAAGAGAACAGGGTTTGGAGAGGGAAGAGCCAGAGAGAGCACGCTGACAGGCAGAGGTGCAAACAGTGCGCGAGGTGCAGAAAGGGAGATGGAGCGCACTGATCACTTGCTGTCTCCACACTACTGTGTCTTCCTCAGAGTCAAGGTGTATGATAAACCCAGTCGGCTCAGTTACCCAGACATACTTCACCTTTGGACTTCCAACTAGGTTGAGGCTCTCTGGATGTTTTACGCTTGTTCTAGACAGACTTTAATCCTTATGTCAAAAAAAATAAAACTCAACATTTGGGGAAATGAAAAAGAGTAATGGCCCCATGTGTCCGACTGAAATACATTTCCTCAGTGCGTGTGGCGAGCAGAATATGAATTAGAAACAAGTCTTTGTTTATCTGCCTTGGGACAGGTGTGGACAAATCTGGAAGAGATATTCTGGCAGAAACACAAAGCTCTTGTTGATCGTGACTGTGGGTGGATGACATGGGAGGTGGTGGTGGTGGGGGCTGGGGCGGGGGTGGTTAATGCAGCTTGACCTCTGCTAGATGAAGGTTGAGCGGCACAGAGGACCTGCTTGTTTCCCGGGTGGAGCTGGAGCAGAGGTGCTGTCAGGTGTCGTGGGGTGCTGGCGGTGAACAGGTGTCACGGCACCCTCTGACGTCCTCCTTCTCTGCAGGTGCATTGTTCCATTACCAGGTGCCTGGCGAGAGCTACGCCCTGTCCTTTGCTGACGCCCGGCGCGCGTGCCAGCAGAACGGTGCAGAGATGGCCTCGGCTGCCCAGCTCATCGCCGCCCAGCGCTCCGGCTACGGCAGCTGCTCAGCAGGCTGGCTCTCTGACCAGACCGTCAGGTGAGGAGGATCTGGATAAAAGTCCTACTTTGAACTGTCTGATGAAGACAGGTTGGATAAACAATTAGGGCATCACATATTCATTTAAAAAAAATCTTGAGAAGAAAGGGTTTTACATGGAAGTCGTCCCTCGACGAGTGAAACCCCCTTTTGGGGAAGAGTATGATTTAGATTTTCATTAGTATCATAGCCACAAGTATTTAGTCTCCCTTACTTCAGAGGGTGATAGGGCTGCGTACCTGGTCCTCAGGGTGATAAGGAAAATGCTCTCAGTAGTAAAGCAGAAATTAAGTGCAATTCGATCTTCGATGCTCCCATTTGGGAGATGACACAATACAGCAAATAATATATAAGTCGTTGTGCTGCCCTGATATTGACCACCATCCCCAAGTGTACAGCTTCTTATTTCCCAGTCAACCGTGCAAGGCTGCAGCGCAGCTGGAGAGAGTGTTTTTTAACCAGCGAGGCAAAGGGCCTGGTAGGCAGCCAGCAGGAGCATCTTGGAAAAGGAGAGGGCATTTAAAGGAGAGGGCATTTATTTATTCCCCAGGACGCATATGGCACAGCCGCTTTGGCAAACTCCCCTTTAACAAAGGTCCAGAACTGTAGCTGAATTAGCATAAACGAACAGCAATTCAGCTGCCGTTGATGCCCCCATGCTGCACAAAACACACACACACACACACTCACATACACAGAGACTTGAGAGGAATCAAGCACCTCATTGGTTTTCCACAGGTACGCCATACAGTCGCCAGAGCTTGGTTGCCATGGACACAAGGAGCTGTATATGGGCGTGAGGAGTTACGGGGTGAGGAACCCCACAGAGATGTTTGATGTGTACTGCTTCGCCTCCGAGATGCAAGGCAAGATCTTTTGCTCTTCCCTCATTCTCTGTGATCTGTGTACTGCCAGCTCATTGGCCAATTGGGTGCAAGAATCAAAGCTTTTCCTGGGGGCTGTGGTCATGAATGTCTCAACTGAAACTAATGACATATCAAGACATGACAAGATGCAGTTTCCTATGGCTAGAAAATATTTTTATATGTTTATAAATGTGAAGAACAGCAATGATAGTAATAAGACTGGAATATTGATATGATTGAGGTTGGGTGTAAAAAATCCAGTCTAAAAGTAAACCATAGTGCAAGGGGTTGTTGTCAGTTGGTGTGATGTAAATGCCTCTTGAGATGTGTCATTTTGTGCGGTGATTATTTATGACAGCTGATGGCACATATTTCACATATGGCAGATATGCAGGCGTTCTTTCCACTTTATTCCTGAAAACAAGAAGATAAAGAGATATATAGAATGTATAACACTATGCCATTATGACATTTTACACACACACACACACACACACACACACACACACACACACACACACACCACCACCACCACCACCACCACAACACACTTCTCTCAATTCTCAATCTCTCAGCATATCTTTTGTTCCCATGCGCAATACTGCAAACTGCTGTTTTTTTATTAGAAAAAAATGTGAGCTATCAGACCCAGCATACTAAATCATATTTAACGAGGCTGTAGGATCACTGAGATTTAATAGGTTTCCCAGGGATTTCAAGTTCTGCACAACTCTCTCATGCAATTTCTCTTATTTCACACACGTCAGCTTAGAACATTCTCCTTCAATTTACAGGGTAATGGCTAACCTACATTTAAATGGAACAAAGTAGAGTATAATAGAGACACACACAAAAGCACAACACAGCCATACTCATAAAGCGTTCATCTCAATGGAGTTCCTTCCTCATCTCCAGGTGAGGTCTTCCTCTCCTCCGCC